>NC_060953.1:68359903-68417403 GCF_022045245.1 Lucilia cuprina | reverse complement strand
ATTGGTGATTGAGATTGAGAATACCTGTTCGTAAAACAACAAAATTTATTTAAATAAATATTACTTTCATTTAATGACTACCAATCTCAACGTCATCATCATCATCATAAAGCTGATGTTGATGATGATCGTTATTTAAATACTACATGTTATTTAATATTTTAATATTGCTGCTGGTGCTGGTGGCTTAAGCGTGCATGACTTGGCCAGATCAATAGCTAGCTAGCTGGTGGTAGCAAGTGAGTGACTGTCCAACTGACTGGCTAAGCTCATCTTGACTGATTACAATCGATTAATTATTATGCCAAGATTCCAAGTAATTAGATATGATGGGATTTTTCTTATATTTTTTTATAAACATATTTACACACACAGCAATTTAAGCTTAAAAAAGTAAAATAATTTATTATAAAATTTATTACGGGGTTTTCAGTGTGTGCTTTTATTCACCTAAAGGAAGTTTTACATTTGATGCGCGTGCGTGCGTGAGTTTGTCATTAACACTGAATATTGGTTAGACAATTCTAAATTCATACATATGTGTGTGGTCAGTCATTTGTTTAAGGTATTTAAAATACAATTTTAAACGTTTAACTTTATTGATTTGTTTTGTCTACAATGTAATTGTAGATTTTTTTGTTTTGTTTTGAAATAAGTATTTAACGACCTTTGTATATGTAATGTAAAGAAAGAATTATTAAAGAAATTTAGTTGAAGACCAGCTAGAAGAGGTCTTCGATTTTGTTTTATTGCAAAATAATAATTTAAATATTTATTTTTTATTGTCAAATGTTTTTGTGTAATAAATTTTTATTAAACCTTATAAATTTGATATTTTGACCTAGATTGTCTTGGATGGAGAGAGATCGTGATTTAAGTTTTAGTTTTATTAATTTATAGCTTTTTGAGGTAAGAGAGTTTTTTTTTGTATAACTAACAAGTAAGAGTGATATATTGGCCACCCATTAAATCATATTGAACTTTATTATCGATATTCATATAAACATTAGTGAACTTTCGAAATGGGGTCTTTAATAAGGACTTGGGACAGTTATGGGCTTTTTTCCAAATTTTAATTATAAATCATTTTTGTTGAATTTTCTTATAATTAAAAACCTTTGAAACGCTTTATTGACTATAAACTGATTTTCTTTAAGAACCGGGTATAGTAAGTTTTCATCCCTTTTTTTGTAGCAAATTTGATCGCTTTACTAATAATTTAAAGATAGTCATTCAAATGGATTCCGAGATCACCTTCTGTTCAGAACCTATTCTGTTTTCAAAAAATGGACAAATGGACCAACTTAATTTTTGCTGAGTATTCTGAAAGAAATGGTTATGAGAACAACATGTTTCAAATTTTTAAAATTTTCTAATTGAGATTATTTCTTAATAATGAAAAACCCCAGATAATAACGAAAACAATTTTTAAACACCTGTTAGATTAGCTAACTCCTTCTAATCACACCATAGTTCTTTCCAAATGTAAGTTACATAGAAAAGACTCTTATAAGAAAATTCCCAACTTTGTTTTATATAAAGTGAAATTTTTTCAATAAAGTGTCAATCTCTAACAATTTTCTGGCTTTTTTTTATTCTTAAAGAGGTTTTAATTTCATCTCAAAAGTTATTGTTCGAAATGGACATAAATTTTATTTAGTATCTATTTAATTTATCTATAAAAATGAAAATTTCATTGATCGTTTAATGAAAAAAAATAAATGTCTTAAGATAAAGATCAAAGAATAGAAAGTTTAAAATTACCAACAATGGATTAAGAAAACTAAGATCTTAAATACGAGAGACGGACAAATACATGTACGCATATACATAGATATACATACATGTATGTAAATAGTTTTGTGTATATTAACTAAATGAGCACAACAACAATAATACAAGTGTCACACCATCATTTCTAAAATATATATTTTTCGTTTAATAGCAGCAGCAACAACACCAACAATAACCAAGGAGATAATAAAACTTTATACAACAACAGTTTTTCTTTTGTAGAGGTTCAGTTTTTTTTTTTTCTTTTTCGATTTTAAAAATCTTGGTGGAACTGTCACTGGTCAACAGCTATAATAACAAAGACAATAACAACAAAAAGCTAATGATGAAATTTATTACCCAGAGCCACAACAAACAAACAGCGCAACACAATAAAAATACACAAATACTTATTACAAGTGTCAGTGTGTTAGTGAATAAGAGTGTGTTTCACAAACCTAATCAAGGTTTAATATTTAAAAAAAATCAAACTAAAACTAAAGTAAGCCAGTCAAGCGGCCAAGTATTACAAGTATTTCAAATCAAAATATATTTTTAAACACCCTACAGCATAGATATTCAGGAATGTTCTTTTTTCTAAAACGAATTCAAAAATTTCCATATTTAGTCCCATGTCCTTTTTGTCTTTTTATGATTCTTGTAATCAATGAATTTTTTATAGAGATAATTTAAAAATGTTTTAATAACTTTTCATCAATCAGCAATAAAAATTCTCAAGACGTAAAAAAGGATTCTAAAGGAATATGTATCACTTCAAGGAAAATATCTTGTAAAAAAGAAAATGTAGTGCCCTCGTTAGCTGCTGTCTATTTGCCACCTCCATCAACCCGTACAAAACTATTTATTTGTTGAGTTTATTACCAATCAACCAAACGGCCGAACAGTCAACCAACCAACCTTAGTTGGTCAGCTTAACTTAACTAGCCGCCACTATTCACAGTTGGGCCCTTTTGCTGCTGCTGCTAGCATGTATTAGAAACAGTTTTAGATGTCATATCGTTTTAAATTTGTGTGTGTCAGTGCTTTTAGTTGTTGTTGTTGTGTTTAGCAGGTTGTCATTTATTTTCTGATTTCTAGATTTTGTTTTTTTTCTTTTTTATTGGTATTTTGAAAACTATTTTGAAATGAACTTGTTTTACCCACCAACAACTAACAGTTACAACAACAAGAACTATAGCCACTCACACAACAAACAAAAAACAACAAATAAAATCAAACAGTAATAAAATTTATAGTCCACATTTTATCTCCAAGTGTGGCTTAATTTGAATTTCGCTATTTTGGAAAGTTACAAAATTTGTTTTTGTTGTTTAAACCTTTTAAAACTAAAACTAGTCTTCTTTATTAAATACAAGAAAGAAGAAAAAACAACAACAATAATAATAAAATGTCTTAGACCCAGCGTCGATAAATTTTATGAGTCTTAGTTAAAAGTTGCAAACAGTGGGACAGTGTTGTAAGAGGAGTTGTCATCTTAAAGGTCTATTAACTAACTAACTAACTAACTAACTAACTAACTAACTAACTAACTAACTAACTAACTAACTAACTTACTTACGAACTAACTAACTAACTACCCAGTAAAAACTTTCATTACCATTACAAAATAGCATTTTAAGTCATTATTTTAACACGGTGATGTCATTGGAGGCAAGTACTTACCGCAAACGATTACAAGTAATTAGAAAAAGTAGTCATTGTAAATCACATGAATAAACGTATACAGCATATGTATATTCACTGGCAAGATGACTAATGAATAAGAAAGTATTTATATAACACATAATTAGTAAGACCTTATTAGACATACATAGATGTATGTAATCCAGACCATATGTAGTAGTCATTGAAAAGTATGTTATTAGGTAAGTAATTACAATTGAAAGCCATTACCCAGTTTTTGCTGGGTAACTCACTAACTAACTAATTAACTAACTAATTAACTAACTAACTAATTGACTAACTAACTAAATAGAGTTTTTGAAGGGAATAGAGCCAAAGTTTGGATCAAGTTTGGATGAAGGCCTCTCCACATGCTCTATATATAGGTCAATTCCATTTGCCAAACCTTGGACTTATTCATACTGTGAAGAGCATGGCGCTCTTGTTGGGTCATTACACATTTATTCTAAGGGGCCGTAGGGATTTTCCTAACCTATTTTTCGGCTCTCCTTGCATCGAACGAATCGGCGTTCGTCAAGTTAGTACCTCAGGTTTCCTTTCGTTTGTAGCAACAACATTCACGCTTAGGATTTTGCAAAATATTTGGTTATGTAAATCTTACATATATACTTTCTACCCCTAATGCTCTACTGTGCAATTGTCATATACATATATTTTATTTTATTCTTTTGTTTTTCATTAACTTTATTAATACAATATTTAATTTCGTCTGATGATGTTGTTGTTGCTATTTTTTTTTTCAGATATATTTGTTAAAGAAATTTGTGTTTTTTTTTTTGTAGCATGGTTTCATTTTAATGAACTTCGAAATGTTTTTTTTTCCTAATTTTATGCCATTTATTTATTTATATGTATGTAATTTTTTGTTTTTTGATTTTAGTAAAAGAAAAACAACAACAACTAAAAAGTAGAATCACAAAAATATTTGCATAAATTTAATTTTGTCAAAAGAATTAAAGAACATTTTATATGTTAATTTATGAATGATACAAGCGACGAATAATATTTATTTATTTATTTTATTCGATTTCATTTCATTTGTTCTTAATATTAGTTTTGTTGTTGTTGTTTGTTTGTTTCTATTTAATTTAATGTTTTTGTAATATTTTATTATTGTAGTTGAATGTTTGTCTAAAAATCTATTTCATAAATTTATATTTGTAAATATATTTTTTTTATATTAATTTATCTATATATTTTTTTTGTTGTCAAGTCTGTCCGCCAGTTTGTCTGATTATTAATATGTAGATTATTTTTGTGCTGGTTGATTATTATAATAATTTGATGACTTTTAACTTGTTTCCATACACAAAAAAACTTAACTTAATTATGTTTAATTTAATAAAATAAATAAACAAAATTTGTATCTAAAAAAAATTTGATTTTATATTTTTCTTTTTTCTACATAAAAGTTCAATAAAAAAGAAATGTTTTCGTGTTAACAAAGTTTTCAAAATTTCAAAAACAAATCACTTTTGAATTATAGTTTAAATTATAAAATTTTCTGCTATTTTTTAAATAAAACCTATTAAACACAAATTCTATGGTTTTGTATTTTCATAACAAAAGCTTCTTTTTCTGAAATAAATTTATAGAGAACAATGATTTATTTTTGTCTAAATTTTACTTTTTAAAGGATTAAGGTTTTGTTATTTAAATAGTGATGTGTCAAAAACTATTAAATATTAACAAAAGTCTTATTTATTATAGACAACTTTGACAGTGTTTGGTAACTAAATAAAGACAGTTGATGTTGAATAATATATAAGTTTTTTTTTGTCTCATGAAAAAGACTTTTTTAAATTAAGATGTTATAACTAGGAGCTTAATTATAACTGATGGATTGTGATCAATGTAATCTTTGTAATGAAACTACAGGTTGAATTTTTTTATTTATTTATTTCATCAAATGTGACATGTACATCTTTATTAATACAAGTCAATAGTTGAAAACACCTAACTCTACTACAATCAGACTCCGTTCCCACGACAATTGGATCTTCGCTCCCGAACGACCCGAGTCATACTCGGCCAAAGATTGTCAACCCAGCGACAGCTGTATCAACCGAAAGTTTTTTCCTCAGTAAAAAACTATCGGCCACAGTCGAGCTGTTACAACAACAACAATCAGACTCCGATATTCGCAAGTTGCAATTTGCAAGATTAATGATAATTTCATAAAATTTGTCACTTACACTTCTTTTAAGCGAAGGGCGAATCCTATTAATGGTTAAAATAGCTCCATTATTTCGAATAGCCCCTTAAAACTTTAACCACAGAATTGAACTTTTGAGCTCATAGTTATGTTAAATAATCTAGTATTTCTATAAAAATGGCAAAAGTTATTTTGATGTAAGCCTAGATAATAGTTTTCATAATGATCTGATCTCATTTGACCCTAGCCCCCATATACAGTCCCCTTCAGAAAATGACTTGAAAGACAAAAAACAATTATAAACACTAATATCACTTAACCCATTATAACAAGAAAATCACTTTTCGACTAAAAAATATCATTCATAAAAAAGGAACGGTTCTGCTAACAAATGAAAATCTCCGACGGCACTTGACATCACAGCAAAAAAATAAAAACACACACAACTTCCACAGAAGTTAAAACTAAGTTGATTTCCTGTAATTAATACCGATATTGGTATTACACTACCAAATACGAGATTTTGCACTTTTCAGTGCCAATTTATGTAAATTGGCCCATAAATTTTTAACACTCTATAATGGGATTACATTTCAAATAATTAAAAATCTGAAAATTTGATATTCACAACTAGTTTATTGATCGCATTTAATAATTTGCAATAATGATAATAATAATTTTCTCAAGTGTTTGTCTAATTAATGGATAAATGATTGGACGACGAACGGATCAAATGTTTTATCTCTCATCCAAATAATGAATGCAATTTATATATAATCGTTGTTATTAACAGTCAATATAGACTTTTTTCATTGTATTTCTTTTTTTTTTTTCTTAATACACAATGTGTGTAGTCAACAAAAAGTGAACAATTTGAAAATTTTAAAATAAAGTCTCTTCGCCAGAATCGAAATCATATACCTTCGCTAAGACATGTTTAACCATATTCTAAATATAAACTCATTATTAAGATAAATTTTTAATTCTTTATTCTTCAAAAATTTTGTACAAACACATGTATTTGGACACACCCTTTTACAATTATTAATGCAATTATTTGCATTAATTTTTTAATTTTGTTTTTAAAATAAAAAAAGCAATAAGTTGTAACTCTCATCAAATTATTCAGCCAAGCGTCAACTGGCTCTTTTACTAATATTTCTTATTATTGTCTAAACCGCACGATCTTCCTAAATCTTTTAAAATAGATTTATAATTTGTTTTAATATTTTTTTTGCATTTCCATTTAACTTGTACTTTTTTCCATTATGATCTAATAAACAGATTTTATGCAATTTTTTTAAAACAGGGAAAATATAAAGAAATTTTGTAATATATATAGTGGGACAAAGTAATAAAATATATTAAAAGAAGAAACCCAATGTTAGCCGGCTGTATAAACTTATTACTGTTTTATTAAATAATAAATACCATAAACTTATAAAAAAATATTTTATTCTATAGTCTAGTATATAGTCTAGTATATAGTCTAGTCTATAGTCTAGTCTATAGTCTAGTCTATAGTCTAGTCTATAGTCTAGTCTATAGTCTAGTCTATAGTCTAGTCTATAGTCTAGTCTATAGTCTAGTCTATAGTCTAGTCTATAGTCTATAGTCTAGTCTATAGTCTAGTCTATAGTCTAGTCTATAGTCTAGTCTATAGTCAAATCTATAGTCTAGTCTATTGTCTAGTCTATAATCTAGTATATAGTCTAGTCTATAGTCTTGTCTATAGTCAGTCTAGTCTAAAGTCTAGTCTATAGTCTAGTCTATAGACTAGTTTATAGTGTCGTCTTTAGTATAGTTTTTAGTCTAGTTAAAAGCATGGTTTACAGTGTAATATACAAGTTTCGGCAAATATTTTATTTTTAATTACACTGTATTTTATTTATAGTGTAAGATAGTTTTTGTTATTGCAATTATTATTTTATATTTATTTTGTTTTTATTATTTATATTGTTTTATAAATTTTCATGACTCGTAAAAATGTATTGTTGTTTAATAATAAATATTTGTTGTTACTCATACGCCTGGGAAGCAGTTTTAATTGAAATAATTGCACGTTGAGTTAATTAAACGTTGAATAATGTAATTGAAAATATATACATACATATACACATAGATACTGTGTTTTATAAAAACAAAAAACATTATTGTTGTATAAAGAATATAATAATGTTAATAATAACAGCAAAAGGCTTAAGAACTGCAACAACAAATATTAAAACTGTGGAATCTAATTTTTTATTAATAACGTTAATACGTTGTCTGTTTAGCAGAGATTCTGTGCAAAAAAATTTAATATTTCCAGCCTCCATCAGTTTAAAGTTTTTTCTACGTAATTTTGCTGTATAAAAAGCACCTTAATAAAATGTTTAATAATTGAGTATAGAAAAAAATATACAAGCACGTTATTCATTTGAAATTTATTTATAGACATTTAGAAATTTATTAAATTTATTAAATACTACTTACATTACATATTATTTTGCTATTTCATCACTTAGTTCTAAAGAGTATTATCATGTTTTTAGATCTATAGTTTTGGACGTGAAAAGTCTTAAACCTTTATTCAGAAACAATTATTTCTTTGGCACAGGTATTAGTATCTCTTATGCCTTGGTATTATTATTTTGATATAAGTAAAATCATTCTCCCCGGATAAAATGTGGAATACGGCTTGAAACTGTTTAATTTAGCCTCGAGAAGAACAATGCTATAAGCAGTACGAGATTCTAACCGTGGTATCCACAAAGCAAAGTGTTTGTTATTGATAGAAGACACTCATCAAATTTAGATTTCGGCAACGAATTGTTGCAATTTTGACAACGTAGGTTTGTTAGTAACAAAGTGCTGTCGTATGTATGTATGTGTATACTTTGGTAAAGTATGTTATTTAAAAATTATAAACACTTTGGTGTCAATTTGGTACCAGGCGTGTATAGTTTGAAGATGTCTATGTACAAGGTTTTATTAATTTCAATTATCCCCACCGGTAGGTATAAAAACTAGAATCTTGTAATATATAGTAGATCAGATATAGTGAACACTGCTATAGGATCATATTGATGTTAAAAACTTCGGTCAACAATGTCGAATGCAGAACATCCAGCCAATAAGAAAGTCAATGACACTTTGTCAAGGCGAATAAAATTTTGAGGTGAACTATATCTACCACTTTCAATACACTTCGTCATAGGACTAAAAAACATGTATGATCCAAATTTCATCAAAATACTTTTGTGTGTTGCAAAGTCAAAAGCATAACATCCCAACAATATGATGATATAGGGTATGATTTTGTGAATAGAACTATTAACCAACTATTTCTCTACTAAATCATACCAACCACCCAGTTCCAATTTCTTTTCCAATGGCATCAATGCAATATTCCCATGAGAATTACAAACAACTTTTTAACCATAAATAAATACTTAAACATTTTTAAAAATTGTTTCTTAAATACCACATTAAAATGTTTGTAGTTATTGTTTATATATTTTTTTGTAGCGAAAATAACTTGAAAAACATTTAATTATATATTACAATTTTATTAATGGATTCACTTCCATAGAGTTTTTTCTCTCTACAGATAATTGGCGATTATAAAGCGTTACTATTAAATAAACTTATTGTTTAGCGTTTTTTGTTAAACTTTTGCAAAAATTAATGTGATTAAATCTTTAAATCTGTGTGTTCAACTGCATAATTAATTTGATATGGCAGCAGCACAAACACACATGAGAGGCAGTCAGAGTCAGTCATGTTTGTTGCATGAATTTGACGACGACATTCATGATGTTGTTGTTGATGTTGAAGTGGGAGTGTTAAATGCTGCAAATTAAAAATAAAATAAAATGACTAATCATTTTAGTAATGATTTTTTATCAACAAGAATTTATCAGTCATTATTTTATAAAATGGTTAAAATTACACATAAAGAAAAAGTTAACCTTTGACCCTGACAGTGAAAGTATCCATAAATTGTAAATAAATTAAAATTGTTGAAGATTCTCTTGAAAACATTTTAGTTAAAATTTCATTATAAACTGCATTAAGCAATAATGTACTATGTTTAACTAATTTAATATATATAAATGTATATTTATCGGAGCAGTAGTAGCTCTAACTAAAGTAGTATTTGTTTCCTGTCCATTAATTAAAAAGGAAGGTTTATGTTTTTTTTTTTTTCGTTAAAAGCAGAAATTTTAACTGTTTGAAACACCGCTGTTTGGCATTTCAAACTGTTCAAATCAGGTTCTTAATGAAAATTTGTGTTTTTTATATTGTTTTATACAAATTTTTCTTGGCTATAATTTAATAACATTTCCTAATTGGTTTATAACCCTTATTTAAGCATATTTTAGTCGTTTTTTTTTCATTATTGTTATTTCTTTTTTCATTTTATTTCTGTTCATTTTCTGCTGTATTTCAAATGCAAGTTGTTAAATACTGTTGACAAAAATAAAACATATAACGTAGTTATATACCTACCTCCACCGAAAATCGAAACACAAGTGTTGACGACCTTCGCTAAATATGGAAATTTATGGGTCTTTATAATTATGCTACATTTTATTTTACGAATAAAAAATATCAAAAACAACAACATGAAACAAATGTTATAGCATTTAAACAAATAAACAGCAACAATAAAACGATAAAATTAATTATGAATTTTGTGACGTTAAAATCAATATTATTGGCAAAGTGGAAAAAATATCAAACAAACAAAATATCGGAATTAGAAAAGAAGACAATTTAGCGCCCGACCAAGAGACCCAAAATAAATTAATGAAAAATATTATAAAAATGTTTAAAACTAAAAAAATTTTGAAAAAAAATAAAATTAAAAGAAACCTTAGACTTAAATTTTAAAAATATTTGAAAGATAATTTTAATAAATATATTCATAAATACATGTGTTATTTCTTTAATTTGTAATTAAGAGTCGTACTGATAAACCCAATAGGAAAATCGATCACATAAGAAAAGAGAGTGCTTTGCCTATAACTGGTTTAAAATAACTGGATATTCATAAAATTTGTACTGCACATTTCCTGATCTAAGCAATACTATAGTCTATAGTCCTGTCTATAGTCTAGTCTATAGTCTTGTCTATAGTCTAGTCTATAGTCTAGTCTATAGTCTAGTCTATAGTCTAGTCTAAAGTCTAGTCTATAGCCTAGTCTATAGTCTAGTCTACAGTCTAGTCTATAGTCTAGTCTATAGTCTAGTCTATAGTCTAGTCTATAGTCTAGTCTATAGTCTAGTCTATAGTCTCGTCTATAGTCTAGTCTATATTCTAGTCTATGGTCTAGTCTATTCTATAGTCTAGTCTATAGTCTAGTCTATAATCTAATGACATTTGTCTTCCATGATCATTTTTATTTAAGTTTATTTCCACTCGGCTAAAGAGCACAAGATAAGTATTTCTAAAATAAATATTAAACTTTAACTTGGAAAGCGAACAGCCGAACCAAATGACAAAAAATACCAAAAAAAAAATATTAAAACAATATTGAAAACAAATAAATTGAAAGCCACGCTTGATTATGATGATGGCCAGTTTAGTGTCATTATGATCACCGTTTCTGTTTTTAACATTATGTTTTTCTTCTTCTATTTTTCTACTATTTCGTTTGTATATTTTTGGCACGGCACGTGTTAACAGTGTTGACGTTTTATGACTTTTGGCCATGTTTTTTGTCATCGAAATATACACAAACAATTCTATATATCTTTTGCGTTTCTGTTTTAGGTGACTTTTTTTGAAGTTAAAGGAAATATTTTGTACTGGTTGTTATTGGTTAAAAAAAGACAAATCTAAAAGGTTAATTTAAAATGTTATTTATATAAATTTCAAAACTGTCTTTTAATTAGAGGAATTTATTATGAAATTAAACTTATTTATGCTAAAACAAACAGATTAAAATGAAAACATATTAAGGAGCAAAATAAAAAATGCTAAAATTGTGTTGGTCATAAAATAAATCAACATTCCTGATTAACGTTTTAGTTTTTTCTTAAATTTGTGAAGCTAACAGTACTATTTATAAGCTGTTTCGCATCACTATGGAGAAAGGCCCTCTTGTTTTTGGGACATTTCTTGAGACGAATAGTGTGTTTGTTTGCTAGAGAGACTCTTTAGAAAATAAAAAAAATCAACACATAAAATAAATGCTAGTCAAAGTCAAATCAATAAAAACGCAATAAATTGGCCATAAAAAACACGACAACATTAATGGCCATTCTTAACAAAACTCAAGCCATTTAGCCAACCAACCGAACAACCAAAACTGTCAAACACTTTTAGATTTTCTTACATCAAACAACCATACAAACAGACAGACATATTACCAATCCAACCATTTAAAACTCAGCCCTAAACATGGAAACAAATAAAAATACAAATTAAATAAAAACAATACTTAGCAACGAAGTCGTTTTTATTTTATAAACCTAATCCACTATCAACCTAATATTTTGGGAAGTGTTCACTTAGTTTGGCAACAATTATATTAACTAATATTATTTGTTATTTATCTTGTGGGGACTAAAGAGGTTTAGTACATTAAGTTTTAAATACTTACAAGGAAAAATTTCCAAAGCTTTGGCACCCAACGTAACCCATTTTCGTTATTCAATGACAAATCAGGGCCCGAATTATTGCATAAATGTCGAATAAATCTTTGGGATTTTTAGTTCGATATCGATTGCCGTGATCTAAATCAGCAAATCGATCTCATCTTTTTGTTAAGGATATATCACATTTAAATTAAATGATCAGTATTTTATGTAATAAATCTACTCTTTAGAAGTAAAATAATGTACTGCTATATAGATTTAGAATTTAATTTCCATGAATGATCTTTTCCCTATTGACGATCGTTTTGTAGAGAAAGATCGTATTTTTAAATAATCGGATTTCGTTGCTTAAGATTGTAAAAGATCAATTCCTCATTTTACTGCAAGATTAGTAATATGATCGGTTTTTAGAGAATTTTTCAAATTTAAGAAAAATATGAAAAAATAATTTATTTTTAAATATTGAGGAAAAAAGTTCTTATTTCAGGATTAAAGATTATTTTCCAGAAGAAATTAAGTGACTGATAGATAATATAAAACTGAATTTTCATAAAAAAAAACTTTTTTAGAGCTAAATTTAGCTTTTACTAAATTTTACGATCTTTTACTTGAGATTGTGGTTTTACGTAAATGATCAGTTCAATAAAGAATTATCTGAAAAGTTTGAGTTTTAATGACCTTTCATTCTTTATAAAAAAGTATCACCTTTTCTGAAAATTATGACTTTTTAGAAACTGATCACTAAATATATAAATGTATAAAGGATTTTTAATAATATTGTAATTTCTAATAGAAAATCGTAATTTAAAAATAATGATTTTGCCAGGGTGCAAATTCCATATTGATCGATGTATCCAGGAGAGATTTAAATTCGTTTCAGACCAACAGGTTAAGTAAATCATATTTAAATTTTGTTTACATTCCATCAGTACATAAAACTTGAAAGAACAAAAGAAATTGTCACAATAAAGATCTATTATTGGTGATATATATGTATGAAAATACAAAACAAATTCATACAACTTAAGCCAAGTTTAAAAAGAAATTAAATTTAAAATGTATGTGATTTGAAGTTTTTAAACTCATATATATTTGAAACATTTTGGTAACAACAATGACAACCAATAACAACAAAAAAAAAAAACACCGGCACCAAATACCGGAGAAAGTTGCTCGCATGGAAACAATTGATGGGTGAGGCAAATGCGTTGCTCGAATTTTTCTATTGATGATGATAGTTTTCAGGTTTTAAAAATCGCTTTTTTATGTTTAAATAGCTTTTGAGTGTGGGTCAGTTTTAGTTTTATATGATGGTTGACAATTTAAAAATAAAAAAAGCAAAAAACACCAACAAATGATGGGAATATTTTCTGTTAGCCGTAATTTAAAGAAAGTTTTAGCTAGAAGTTTAATAAAGTGATTTATTTAATTTGCTCAATTAAAAAACGTAGACAAAAGAATAAACATAAAATAACTGACAAAGGAAATTAACATTAAGCAGAACAATATGCAGACAGTAAAATTAGCATTTTTCTTGAATTTTTTTTTTTTTTTTTAATTTTAGCTCTGGATTTCTAGTGTTAGTTTACAAGTGCTAAATTCATTAACATAAATCAAAAGCCATTAAAAAATGTAAGTTTTATCAATAATACCTACCTCAAACATCTTCATGGTTTAAACAAATGCAAATATATAAATCTATAGAAGGGAAGTCAGTTAAACAATTTTAAAATTTATCATTTATAACTCTTTTTGGTTTAAAGAAATGTAAATAAAAAAATTGAACAGCTTCATTAGTGTATAAAGAACAAATAAAATTCCATTTCATTTTGGTAGAAGAAATAAAATTGAAAACAAGAAAATTACAGACATGCATGCCACTGGCGAAACATCACACATACACACACACTATCACATCATGCAACTTTCAAATTGTATTGCATGATTCAACTAAAATTGTAATGATGACGATCACAACAGCATCACAACATCATTTGTAGTTTTTCATTATCTACTTCAACATGCTGGTGTTTGAGATGTTTTAAGCGGACGCATTTTAGGCTAAAAACTCATTACCAAGTGCAACCACAAATCATGCATTTAACGCCTTCGTAGTGTGGCATTAAAAACGCCTGCTAAGACCAAATAAAACGCACATAATAATAAATACCCAAAAGGCTTCTTTCTTTTATTTAACCTGCAACTAAACAAGTGGACTCTGTTTCAACAATTTTGTTCTTGTTGCTGATGCTGCTGCAATTTTACGTCAACACATTACGTGAGCTTAAGTTAAGCAGCAGCAACAACAAGAGCAACATGTCTGCAGCCAACCAACCACAATCTTACCAAAACTGCAGCAAAAAAATGAAATGTTATAAAGATGTCAGCGTAATGATACTTAAATCTTAATCATCATCAAAAAGTAGCAGCAGTAAAAAGTCATAAAAACAATCCGATCATCTTCTTACACTGTCAAAAGAACTTTGGTTTTTAGATACAAGCAAGAATCAGCTAAAGAATCGCCAGAATACATTTTTTACAACACACATTTACATTTTTAAAAGTTGCTATTAAATTATGATTACATGATCACTGCTCTCTTATTTAATTTTCTCTCAGTGTACTCCAAATAAGATCGTAAAGATGCCTTTGATTTCATTTAACAAACTTTAACAGGCAAGAGCAGCAAAGAACGCAAATAACAACATTTCGCACAATTACCCAAGAATTTTTAAATAAACACTACAGCTCAGCTAATGGAATTGTTGTAAGCCAAACAAAAACCTAAAAGTCAAGAACCAAAAAAAAAAACAGTAAAAATCAAAAGCAAATAAAAAAGCCACAAACCAAATAATCAAAAGAAATAATAAAACTTCTTCTGTTTTCAGACATCACGACACACACTGATCATCACACACTAAATAAGAGGATCACCACAATATTAAATCCTCAGCAAATCAGCAATAAATAGAAGGCGTGTAAAAAGCCTGCTGGGCAATGCCAAAATGAGCAGATCAATACAAAGGTAGTAAAAATGCCATCATCGTCATCACCATCAGCAGCAGCAGCGCATGACCATCTTCATTACGAATTTTACCAATACCAATGTTAACTTAAAGAAGTCACAAAATACTATAAACATGTGGCGCTTTCATGTCATAATGAGTTTTTCAGATAATGATTACATGATCTCCAAGATCTCTTCATTTTCATCACTTATCGGCACAAATACTCACACTTACATACTAACAAACAACCACACTCTTACAAAATAATTTGATTTTTATAGCCTAAAGATATCTCACACAACTTCTTATTTTTATTTATTTTATATTTTTTTTTGCACTACTTGTAACACGAAAGAATTGTAAAAATGCCACTTTAAGTGGTGGGTTATAGTATGGCGAGCCACATAATCCCAGAAATTTGCATGATCATAAAAGAAGTAGAAATGAGAAAAAAAAACAAATGTTACATCATGAATGAATCTTTTATGGCTCTCAAGAGCACATGACCAACAAACTGACTGAAGACTGACGTTTCTTTAGTTTTAATTAAATGTGTTGATTGTCACACTATAGTTGTTTGTATTAAAGGCTGGTCTTAAGCAAACACTCAATAAACATGAGATTAAATAAAATGCGAGTTTTTCGTTATGCGAGGGTTGTTTTTAAAGATTTCAAAGCTAGTACAAGTAAGTAAGATATTGTTAAATTAACAACAAATTTTATATTATTAAAGACAAACTTAAAACTTCGCAGATTTCTTACAAATACGAAAGGTAAAATTCAACGACTTCCCTTCATATATCAAACCAAATGTAAGCGAGGAATTAGCGTTTATTTGATATGTTCTTATTTACTGCTAAAAGTATCAATATGTCATCTTTTACAAAACGCATTTCCTATCCTTCCTTTCCTTCCTTTCCTTCCTTTCCTTCCTTTCCTTCCTTTCCTTCCTTTCCTTCCTTTCCTTCCTTTCCTTCCTTTCATTTCTTTCCTTCCTTTCCTTCCTTTCCTTCCTTTCCTTCCTTTCCTTCCATTCCTTCCTTTCCTTCCTTTCCTTCCTTTCCTTCCTTTCCTTCCTATACTTCCTTTCCTTCTTTTCCTTCCTTTCCATCCTTTTCTTCCTTTCCTTTTTTTCCTTCCATTCCTTGCTTTCCTTACTTTCCCTTTAGCTCCTATCCAGTCTTTCCTTCCCTTTGGCACATCCGAATATAACACTCATACTCTGACTTATCAGATTACTCTCGTATTTTATTACTGATTTAAATAAGTAATTTATCGTAATAGTCTCATCTCGAAATAAAGATCTTGGCTGACATCTACACGTTCTTTAAGTCATAAAAGGCAATTTGCAATCAAAACTACAATAGAACAAGAACTGGTTTCATTCACACTTTTAAATAATCATGATTTAAATTGCCAACGATTTAATTTTATTATAATTATTTGTATAATTAACAGTTACCAATAAAAATAACAGTTCATTTTTAATGACGTTTGAAGGTGTGACGTAAAAATCGCAAAAATAGTAAATTTAGATATAAAAACTTAAACCCACAATGATTTTGACAAGATTCTTGATCCCAGTGTCTAGAAATCCCTGAAAATATTTCCAACACAAACATTTGTAACAAAATTTATTTGTATTAAATGAAATCAAAGAAAAGAAATAAATTGACACAACAACAAAAAAATAATCATCAGCTAAACAGTCAGTAAATAAAGAACAAAACATGCACCTTCCAAATAAGAAAATTTCAATAAATTTTCTTTTTGTTGCCATAAATTCATATAATGGCCCATAATCAATATTTACTCTTCTTACAACAAGAACATGTTCTTGTTACTTTTTTACTGATTTTCTTTTATTTTGTGTTTTTTTTTTTTTGTGCCACAAATAAACAACAAACAATTCATCCATACAACCTGCGTATTTGTTAACAATTCGCAAACAACACATGTTTTAATAAAATACAGGGTGTGCATACGCATGTACTTTTTATATCGACTCGTATGCATTTTATATGTTTTGGAACTGCAATCGACTACTCCTCGACTTATTTTTTTCTACCAAATAACAAAACAACAATAATAAAAACACAAAATTAAAAACAACTTAAGAAAATAATGTTTTTATAGAGTAAAGGCAGGAGTTTAAAGTAATAACATCATTTGTCAATGGTATATAAAGGAGTATCTAAATATGGAGAATTAACTCTTTTACTTATTGAGTTCCTTTACGAAATTCGTCTTGCATTACTACGAACACGATTTTCTCAAATGTTGGCAATTATTTATCAGCCAATGAAGCAATGCAACACCAAAACAACAGCAACATTAAAATCAAACAAACCTAAACAAAAAAACATTGTGGTTGAATTGAGGGAATCCTTTTTGTAGATTTATTTACTAGTTTGATGTCATTTGTTTAAGAATTTTTTTCGAAAGTTTTTGCTGTAAAAATTTTGGTGTGCAGAAAAAAATGGGTTCGTTTCTACAGTCCAGATATAAACTTAGCTAAACGGAAGAGTAGGAGATGTTTGCAGCAATGATGATAATGATGAGGTTTTGCCTTCTTCTTATACGTTTTTTTTTGTACTTAAAACAATTGAGCAGTAAATATTGAGATTTATGAGCCATGTTTAAACATTTGATGTAACCCAACTTAGCCAAGTGTTAAGCAATAATTCTTTAACTTTTGATTCAAAACAAAAAATCAAAAATAAAAATAAACGGGATATAAATACATAACAGCAGAAAGTCAAGAAAAAACTATATTTTTTTTTGTTAAAAATTTAACACATTTTAACTTTGCTCTAGAATAAGGATATAAAGGTGATGAACAAACAAATGTTTGACATAATTCTGGTAATGAAATACAAGATTTATGGCTTGTTAATTGAACAAAAAGAGGAAGAACAAAAACACACATTTTCAATAATTTGATTTTAACAGTTTTCCATAATACTGATTGTATAAGACTTGATCTCTGATCACACTTAAGGTATATTCACACATATAACATATATGATTAAAAGGATGTATTCTTTGTCATTTCCGTCTTGAAAATTATTTCCAAAATATATTAAATACATTGGTACTTATGCAGTCCAATGCAGAAGTGAAAAACTTTGGTCTTATGAAGCAAATATGACCCTCAAAGTTCTAAGCTCTAGTCAGACTAGAGATTAAAATAATTGAATTCTGTTCTGTTGGAGGCCTATTCAACAAGCGATTTCATTTCATCTTAAAAATATTATCTTTTTGTAAATGACATTGGTGGCCTGATCAAACTGCCTCACTAAACTATTCATTCGACTAATCGATCAATTCATGTATTTTTGATAAGTTTGTCCACAAGTCCACAAAATCTAACATATCAGAACGACATCCGACAAAATTTTAACGCAGATAACAAAGTATATATTTCTTAAGGAAATATTTATTCTGAAAACAGAAAGTTTTCGAGATATCATGACATTAATTGTTGTAAAGTTTGTTATATCATTTGAAAATATAAACTAGATTAGGTTAGATTGATAAGAGTATGTATACTACATCTAACCTAAAGATATACCCCTAGTCCACTAAAAGGCTTTTTGTGCGTTTCTTTTCATGAAAAAAATGTATTATTTTACAATGTTCCAGACAGTGTTAGTGAAGAATGTTATTTCCGGAATAACATCATTTCTTAGATACTTGGATACAATTTCGACGAATGCCTGACAGTGGCAAAGAAAGTGCTCCAGTGTTTCACTGTCATCTTCAAATGCTCCAATTTTGTATAGATGTGCTTGTTATCCTGTGTGTCCATTCAGAATACGCACCATCATACTTACCTCAGACTTGCTCATTTTGAGGAGATTTCTCTTGTTACTCTCATCAAGGTCACCCCATAGAATCTCTATAATTCTGCCCTCTATTTCATTATTTCACGAGGCCTTATGGGTTTCAATAATTTTGATTCAGCTTTAATTGCATCGAATTGTTTTGTGTTCATCATCGAGCTCCCTTTCCATTAAAGCAGTTACATTCGCCTTTTTGATGCAGCTACTCCCGAGTGGCCTGGTACCCATATAATGTAAGCCTTACCTCTGGGTGAATATTCAGTTATTTTATAAGTTTTTTCGAGATATTCCAACCTAAAGATACAATCTAACAATTGGCATCCAATTGACACTGAATCAATGTTGCCAATTGAAAATTCTACAATAAAAATTTAAGAAAAATTTCAACTGTTCCAAGAAAAATTTATTAAAACACATGCAGGCATTCAGATGATAGCTGTAAAAATGACACTCAGTGCTGACAACTACAGTTTCTGTATTTCGAAAATACCCTATTAAAATGCCTTAACTTATTCGAAAATATACTTTATAAAAAATTTTAACTTAATTAAAATTTCAAGCTCTGAGAAGCTCTCAACTTTCAGCTAAGACAACAAACATTGTCGTCTGCATAGGAAATTTTTATTTTAAACATAATTTTTAACCTCAAACAAATTTAACAAACATGCAAAAATTCAAATAAAATAATTTTTTGTTTTTTTTTTATTCTTTTTTATTTATATTTTATTTTTTATATTTTATTACTTTAAACATTATGGGTGTGTCGTGTACTAACGGTTTTCATTGTTTGTTTGTTCTTTTGTAACATAGTTTCTTAAAAACTTTTTTTCAACTGATTTATACAGTTTTTCGTTCTTTATATAATTTTTTATTTGTTTATATATATTTATTTTAACCAAACAATACAATAACAAAAAGTCTATTTATTTTTAAGAACAGAACAGAACTGAACAACTGTAAATTTCTTTTAATGCCTGAAACCAGCGAAGTAGTTTTCTCATTTCATACAGAAAACAATTCATCAGCAAATTGTTTACCTTGGTGACCCACTAAAGCCCATAATTCAAATGGAAATGACATGTGACTACCACTGAGCATGGTGGACTGACTGACTGGCTGGCTGCGAAAAAAATTAACAACAACAACAACATCACCACTGACAGACAGACTGTTGACTGCACAAACTGTTAGGCATGCGTAGTACCATGGGTCGTTTCTTTTTTTTAAGAAATAAATAAAGAGAGGAGAAATACTGAAACCTTAAATGAAATCTGAAGTAAAGTAATAATAAAACGCCTTCGGTTGTGGGTTAATCAATTAATAAGTAAACAACGAATATGCGAAATGCTATAGCCACATCGTGGATAAAAAATGTGATTGATTCCTGGGGATATATGTATATTCTACCGAAAACTCTTGGATGTTGTTTAGATACATTTCGAATTTAAGAAACCAGGATCAAAATATTTAAACCTTTCTTAATTTTGGATAAAAATTTTAAGAAATCACAATTAATGTTAAAGTTTGTAGCGTAAAAAATACTTTAAATACGTCTAAACAATGCCCAAGACTTGAAACTAATTGTTAAGCAATTCTTAAATAAATGCAAAATTTGTTCCTTTCAATTGCAGCTAAAGTTGGATTTAAATGTAGGCGTTTTTAAAGCCGTTTTGCATAAAATTTAAAATTAAAAAAAAAATAGTAATAATAATAACACAACAACAAGCAAAAGTAAATGTTAGAAAAGTAATTTACAAGCTAAATGTAACAACAAAACAAACCTTGAAAAAAAAAAATACAGAAAAGGGCTCGAAGACAAAAGTTTTACTTTTAAAAATGGCCTAAAACAATGACTACTGTTTTAAATATTTTAACCTTTCGATTTCTAACAGACAGCGCAGAGCGCACAAAAAGCAACAAATCATTAATTTTATTTTTATTATTTTT
The DNA here is from genome assembly GCF_022045245.1 of Lucilia cuprina. Lineage (NCBI taxonomy): Eukaryota > Metazoa > Arthropoda > Insecta > Diptera > Calliphoridae > Lucilia > Lucilia cuprina. Next base: position 68,396,383 of record NC_060953.1, on the reverse strand, counting down.
ATTTTTGTTTGCCCCGAAGATTTACAATGACTACTGTTTTTTTTTTTTTGGAAAAATACCGTTTAAACAACATTTATTTAGTTTGAGGTTACTAGTTTAATTTCTAAGAAAAATTAGATTTCAAGATATACATATGGGCAATTTCCTTATTAATTACTGCTAATTAATTGTTAATACAAATAATTGATATTATTGTAACATATTTGTAATATTATTTTTAAATTTACAGCCAATTAGTCTGATAGTGTTTGAGTTATTCTTAACAACATCATTATCGTCATCATCATTAACATTGTTATCATGTTTTCGTAGTTTTTATATATTATATACCATTTTTTAACTTTGTAATCAAGGATATTACCGTATTTTTATAAACCGCACTTTCGTGAGAAGAGTTTCTGTAATATAGCAATTTCCTTCCGGCTGTCTGTTTGTAAAAAATTTCAGAAAACATTATTAGGGATCAAATATTTTTTTTAGTGTACTAGTCTGGTACTAGGTACTGGTAAAGGAGCGCACAGTGGAACCGATAGAGGCCTTTATATAATTTTATGGATTTAATGTATATACATATGTACACCATTCAAACTAAGTAACTAAGGAGGCAATATTTTGAAAACCTTTCAATTATCATATATGCGATTTAAATCGCACAGGGCACCAATAACAGCCAACCATCAACGAACCCGATTATTTGCAATAGCTCTTAATTCATTCTAGGATATGCCTAGGTTGTTAATTTCGGATTCCGTGTTACGTTATCTGCCAGCTTGCCGACTGATGGGTTCCATCTTATCATGTTCAATCAACTAGTTCTAGACCAGAATTTGTGGAGTATTCTTCTTTATGCTGATCCCTTTCAATTAGTACCCAGCAAAAACTCTGTAATGACTTGTACTGTTATAACCACTTACTTTTAAGTACTATTATAATGACTTACTTATAATCACACAATAGGTACTTGACTCTAATGTCATCACCGTGTAAAAAAAAGTTAAAAAATGCTAATGAAGAAGTAGGAAAAGCGTAGAAGTAAAGACTTTCAATTGTTATCACTTACCTAACAACATACTTTTCAATGACTACTATATATCGCTCGGGTTACATAGAAGTACTCTAATCAGGTCTTATTAGCAATGTGTTATATTTCAATCGGTTAACAATAATTACTTTTTCTAATTAGTTATAAGCATTTGTTATAAGTTTGCCTCCAATGGCATCACCGTGTTAAAATAAAGATTAAAATTCTATTGTGTAAGAAAATTTTAGCATTTTAACCCCTTACATTGTAATGAATGTTTGTATTGGCTACTTTTCAATGTAAGTTTTTGCTGGGTGCTAGAAGCTACCACGATTATTTGTTTGAAATAGTATTAAAATGTGGTTTTAAAAACAAATCCAGATTTTGTGCAAAATTTATATCGACAAACGGGCCTTCCAATTATTTCCCTTGGAGCCAAATTAAGACACAAGTTTATACTTATAAACCAGCAACATATGACGTCTAGAGGTCCAGTATTTTTCGTGTTAATCGTTACAAATCTTTAGAATTAGTAATATTCCGTTACTATATACGACCGATATAGCTTTTCCTTAATACAAACATAACCACTGTGTATGTATGTACGCTATATGTATGTATGTACGTTACATATACATTTCTTCTTATATTCCCAGAAATAATCACATTTTAAACGGCAAACTCTCCCCCCTTCCCATTATAAAATTATCTGTAAATCCCACAATTATTAAATCAAACACATTATAGTTCAAAAACCTATAATGTCTGTACATTTACACTTATTGTCCATCATAAAGTATATATAATTAATAAAAAGTAATTAATATTTTATTTGTTTATATTAAACACACACAAAAAAAGTAAATAAATACATATTTATATTTCCATGTAATTTATAACGAGTACTGTTTTTGTTGTAATTTTTAATCATTTAAATATATTGTAAAATTTTTTTTATTATTATTTCAAGTCGACTGTAAGTATGCAATAATCGTTAAAATAAAATAAAAATAAATTTTATTAAAAATTACTATAGCAAAGAAAACCACAAAAACAATAACAAGTAGTGTAATTATTTTTAATGATTTTTATGATAAAATTGTCACCTAGATTATAAAAAAAATTAAGGAATATCGATTATATAGTGGAATACCTTTAAAACCATTATAGAGTATCATAGTTATTGGGGATTTATTAAGACAACTTTTCAGTAAGCATAAAAATAATGACCACTCATTACTTTTCTCTGAGTAATTAGCAACTTTGAATGGTAAATCGTCAGTTGCCCTAATGCCTTATTAATCATAGGTTACTATTTTATTCTGAATACATTAATATGTTTAATTTTTTATTATTTACTTAATTGGTAATTCTTTTGTTTAAAGTAGTTATTTTTATTAATTTTTTTTAATTATGCACATACAAGTATACTATAGTATTATTCAATAAAAAATTGAAAATAAAATAATAATAATATCCATTTAAAATTTTTGTTTAAATATTAATTTTAAATGCCAATTAAGTTCATCTCTATTGGTTTAACGATCACAAATCATTAAACCGAAATGTTTAACGCAAATCAATTAATTAATTATTGAAATTATTAATAAATTAAGCGTTAAACAAATGTCGGTTTATTTAAAAGTATTTATATTTTAAATACAAATTAGTTCTTGCGACTCAAGGAAGAAATAAAGAGTAATGTACAAAAACTAAAATAAAAAATTAGAATATTAGTAGCAAATTGCCTTTTTAAGAAGAAGGTTTTATATATATGTATATCCCTAAATCTGCCTAAGGATGACTTTCGTTTTCAATTCACCAAAATATCAGTATAAGACCAACATTACGAAATCTGTCGGTAAGAGCTAGAAGACAAGTCTTGATATTTACAATTGTTTCATATTCCAAAGCTAAAGGCTACAAACTAGACTATAGAGTAAACTATAGACTAGACTATAGACGAGACTATAGACGAGACTATATACTAGACTATAGACTAATCTATAGACTAGACTATAAACTAGACTATAGACTAGACTATAGACTAGACTATAGACTAGACTATAGACTAGACTATAGACTAGACTATAGACTAGACTATAGACTAGACTATAGACTAGACTATAGACTAGACTATAGACTAGACTATAGACTAGACTATAGACTAGACTAACAATAACATCTTAAAAAAATTTTAACAAAATATCTCAAAAAATTTTCATTTTACTAGAAAACAAACACATTGGCTAAAATGCTCCTGTTTCCTAAAATTCATATTTCTTCAGTTACAACAAGAAATCCTTTTTGTTGACATTTCTAAATAATCCCAAATATAATTCCCACATAATTTTTATTCCAATGTCAAAAGAATCTACATAAAAAAGTATAATACTCGTACTTTAACCACAAATATTAAAACAGTTTAAATGGCGTAATTTTATTTTTTCAGACAACAAATTGAACAAGTAATGTTACCGACAAATAATTTGTTCAATAAACTTGATTCTATTAACAAATTTTACACTTGGCGTCAATAAATATTGCTAACACCACAAACAACAACTGCAACCAAACTAAAAAAAATCGACAACACTAACCAAAACCAACAACAACTATTAAAAATTAATTATGAAATCACCTAAAAATGTTTCTTTTACGATTTTAATACTTTTCGTGTGTTTTTGAATTGTTTGTTAAAGAAAACAAAATGTTTAAATACATATGCCTGAATGCAGGCAGTCAGACAGACAGGTCTTTAAACGGAATGTTGTTGTTATTATTGTTATTCTTGGTAATTTTTGAAACTAAACTTGCGTTTTTGCGCATTGCAAAAAATGTGGTAAATTTGGTTGACATTTGGCAAAAACATGAGAAGGTCGACTGGAGCATATTTCAATTTCAACAACAATTTTTTTGTATTTCTATATTTTTTTACCAATTTGAAAAATTGAAATAAATATAAACAAATAACACGGTTTGCAAATTCATACAACAGGTAAATACAAAACAACAACAACAAACATAGATAAAATTGAAAACGCTACTGTAAAATAAAATACTCGCACTCGTACTTGTTGTATTCAGTAGTTAGCTTGAAAATAAATACATATTCAAACAGACACATATTGGCGGGATTTTTTAGTTTATTTACTTATAAAACGATCGATGGTTACTCGTTCCTAAAGAGTAGTTTGACGTTAAATTTTGTTATACGTTACATCCATATGCAGTTATGTATAAGCGACTAAAAATGAGTTTGTTTGTTTGTCTGTTTATCTATTTTAAATTGTATGTATTTGATAAGTCTTGTTGATGGTTTTAAGTAAAAAGAAAAATATTCAATATTTGCTAGTCGTAAGTTAGTCAGCAAGTAAAATAAATATATGCACACAGGTTGTTGAAGTTTTTTTTTTCTAAGAGAAAAAACTACTCTGGTGTTTGAATTAATCAGTATGGAAAAAAGCAAAGCTTGTTGGGCGATGCAACTGCACTGACTAAACTTACAAAAAAAAAAAATAATAATAAACAACCACCAACAAAATCAACCAGCCAGCCATCCAATAAACCAACGATTGCCTCAACAATCTTAAAAAAAAAACTAGCAGTAACATTAAAAACAACTAATCACGGTCAAGTGCAATGTATGCGACACTCTACTGACAAAAAAATTCCAACGACAACTTCGAAATAAAATAGATATCGTCAAACTTATAGAAATAAATTTGTATTTTCCAGTTCAGAGTACTAAAGGTGTAAAAAGTTCAAATAATTCTTTGCCTCTTAATAAATTGTATGAATTTGAAAAACCGGTAGACAATCACCGAAATTGATACAATCTGTTGTCAAAAGTGAGTTTAACATTTAAACAACGGGTATCATTATAACATCACAGTTGTAATTTTGACAACGGATTGTTGTTACTTCCATTATACTTGCTTATCATTTCGGCAATGCATTGTTGTGATGTCGACAACGAATCGTTATCATGTCGACAATGCAAGGTTCTGTTTGTCAACTTAGCGTTGACACTTTGGGTCATGCCTTATTATTGTTTTTTGTTGATTTGGTAACGTTAATCTTTGTTGTTGATTTGACAACTATTCTTACATAACTTGACAATGGTTGTTTTTAAAAAAATTATCAGCACTTTGGTGTCAATTTGATACCAAGCGTGTAGATTTTAAAACGAAAAGGATTGTCAATTGAAAAGGCAATTCCTAAAAAATAAACATTGCACCCTTTCAAAACTCTGCTATAAGTTTAATATAAAATCGTAAGTGGGTTTTTTTTTTTGTTCAATTGTCAATTATACAATCCAGCAATAAAACGTATGCGTTTTGGTTAAATAGCTGTTGGAATTTACAACGACTTTATATATAACTATTTGACATTTATTGGAAATTAACTAAAATACTTATTATTTCACATTTATTTAAATAAGTTATAAAGTTATATATTCATCATTTATGTGATTTAATAAAGTAATTCTTTAAAAATCTTTTAATTTATAAGCAATATTAAGTCTTAAGCTTTTCTGTCAGCAATTGTCTATAAAATTTAATATTCATTTAAAATAACAAAACACAAAAAATAATTATTATGCCGGCTTTTTTAAATTATGCAAAATAAAAAAAATATTTTCGTTGATCTCTATTAAAGATCTTTATGGCGCATGCGCTCACGTTATCACGTGCTAAATGCTGCAGTGTGTTTTTTGTTTTTTTTTTTTTCTCCCGCAATTGAAAATCATGTAACAAAGTAGCCGATTATTTTTTATATTGATTTTTGGTATGTATATATTATGTAAAATTTTGAAATTAAACACAAAGGGAAGTATTTTTTGAATTATTAAAGTGTAAACAAAAATTAATATAAAATTTAGAAATTTTAAAAACAACTCTTTAATAGAATAACAATATAAAAAAAGTTTATATGTTAATGTTAAATTTTCTAAATTTCCTTAATTTTCGTAAAAACTACAACAAATATTAAATTAAACATTTTTTTCACTTTTTGTTAATTTTTTTTCTACTTTGTCAGTTTTTCTGTTTTATTTTCCTCAAATGATACCAACCAGTCTTTCATTCATCCATCCATTCGCCTTTCTACTGCTTTTTGTTCGCTGAGTGGAGAGTTTGCGTGTTTTTTTGCGTGCATACAACCGTGTCAATAATTACCCGTGGGACCAGACCCCCAAAGCAATACCAGAGACCAACCGACTAACTGGATGTATTCACAAAAAAAACAAGAAAACAGACAAAATAAAACAAACGAAAAAAGTTAAAATACGGTGCATAACCAAAGTACAGACAAAAAATAAAATAATCACACCACCAGCTATGTCAGTTTGGAATGAAAGTACAAAAATAAACACTCATATCTTCAATTGATAAAATGAAATGGACACAATTAAACTCAGAAGTAAATTTGGTAAAAAGGAACAAAATGCGGGTAGAAAGGAACAAAGTTAAAAAAAAATCTATCTATCTATTTATATATCTATCTATGTATCTATCTATGTATCTATCAATGTATCTATCTATGTATCTATCTATCTATCAATCTATCAATGTATCTATCTATATATCTATCTATCTATCAATCTATCAATTTATCTATCTATCTATCTATCTATCTATCTATCTATCTATCTATCTATCTATCTATCTATCTATCTATCTATCTATCTATCTATCTATCTATCTATCTATCTATCTATCTATCTATTTATCTATCTATCTATCTATCCATCTATCTATCTATCTATCTATCTATCTATCTATTTATCTATCTATCTATCTATCTATCTTTCTTTCTATCTATCTATCTATCTATCTATCTATCTATCTATCTACATACATACATAAGCTTTGTACGTTTTTTCATTTTTGTAGAAATCTGTTGTCATTTTTTTGGTTTATTGTGTTACTAGCTGACTGTCAAAGTGACTGGATGGCTAAATGGCTGCTGACTCGATTTGGATTTGGCAATACGAAGTAAAATACAACATTGTTTACGTCTCCATAGATATTGAAACGAAAGAGAGTAAATATCTGTATATAAAAATAGTAAGTACTTACATGTTTGTAAGTACGTAACTCTCAATGTTCTCATGTAGTATTTATATATGTATGTATGAATATTTGTACGTATGTATGTAAAAGCCATTGTTGTTAAGTGCGAGTATTATGAACAAGAAGAGGAATTTGTGTGGAAGTTTTGTTGTCGGTTGGTTGGTTGGTTGGTTTGTTTTTGGCTTGAATTGAAATGAAATGTTAGTTTGGAATGATGATGATGATTTTGGTTTTGTTTTGCTTTTGGTTCAGTACGGTATGTTATTGGTATGATTGTATAGTTGTTGGCTTAATGTTGTTGTAGTCATAGTAATAACAATGTGGCCATTATTGTTGACGTTGTTGTTGAAATTACTATTGTTGTTACTATTGCTAGTGTTTGTTGTAACAACAGCAAGAACAACAACGACAACAACAAATAACTAATACTTGAAGAACAAAAACAGCAAAATGGCGTTCTAGCGGGTGGTTTTTTTCAGCTGTTTCTATTAAACAACAAAAAATTTGTATATAAAACGCGTTATTTATGTGAATTTTTGTAACAACTGAAACATATTATTTAAAAAAGTGTATAGAGAAAATAGTTTCATATATATATTTTTTTTTTTGGTGTAAAATATATAATTTAACACAATAACTCTACAACGCATTGTGAAAAAACTAACAGCAACGCAGTCATTAACAGACCTTTAGGGAATTTCATTTTTTCCCTTTTCTAAACATTAAACTGTAAAATACCTTCTTCACACCCACCACTGAATTTGGTTTGGAAAAACTATACAAAATATATAGAAAAACGTGTCACTGTTTAAAAGTTTCAAATGTTTCAAATGTTTCAACGTGTTTCTTTTTAGAGGAAAACAAAGCAACAATATTTCAAACTATAAATATGTTTTTCAATTAAAGTGCGAAATTTTAAGGAATTTTTTGAGTTTAAAAATCATGTGTGCGAGTAAATTCAGTTGACAATATATTAAAGGGTTAAATTTAAGGAATAACACAGTTTCCAAGTAAATATTTTAAGGGGTTATATTTAAGGAATAACACAGTTTCCAAATGACAGATATATTTCAAATATTTGTTCATAATATGTGATCATTAAAAATTAAAAAAAAAAAAATAAAAAAATGATAACAGAATAATGTGATGAACTCGAAGGAAGACACTACTCGCAATTTATAAAGGAATATACTAGAGCCCTGGTGAGCTTAAGAAAGTACAGCTGAGGTCTTAAATTTAGCAATTATCCACCAATTATTTAGAATTATGATAGAGTGCAAGCAGCTGATCATAATGAAATCAGAGATATGAACCCGAGCGATAATTGATCGTAACAAAAGAACTACGACTCAGAGATTTTCAAACAAATGATATTTTAAAACTTACTAGTTCATTAATCACATTATAAGATATTCTATTTATACTACAGACTTTGAAATCAATTTTTATTTTCTCTATGAAATGGTGTAAAAAGTCGATTTTGTTTCTATCCAGTTTGTGCTCTAATGTCCATTGACTTTCAATCAATCAAGTCAAACTGGCCAACCGACCATTCTAAACACACATTTTGGTTTTTGACAACAAAAAAAAGGGTTGTTACACTCCGGTAAAATGCCAACAAAACCTAAAAATGTTCAACATGTGTTGCAAAAATTTTGGAAATTTCATCAGTAAATTTTTTTCCAAACTAAGGTTTATTTTTAACTTCAAAATTTGTATAATTAAATTATTTTTAAACATAATGTTTATAAAAACACAAGTACTTTAATAATAAATAAAAAAATTAAAAACAAATATGTATCTTGATTTATTATAATTAATATTGTTTTTGTACAATTAATTAAATTGTAACATACATGTTTCCCTTATGTTGTTTTTATTGTGAATATTTTTTTTTAAATTTTATGAACTTTTTTTATGAAGAAATAAAATAATTTGTTTACTTTAAAAAAAACGTAAAAAAATAATATACTAATTAGATTTCTTGTTTTACGTTATTGTTAATTTTGAAATGATTTTTTCTTAGTTGTTTGTCACCACAACATTAAAACTGGTTCAATCATTAATTTTTAATAAATACAATAATTTATTTGAAGAATTATTAACGTTTTTTTTATTTTTAATTCTTTAAGAAATTGTATGCACATAAGTATATATTTAATTGAAAAGTACACAAATTAAAATTGTATGAATTGAAAAGTATACAAATTAAAAAAAAGAGTTTAATTTTTGTGGAATGTTTGTTTTTGAAAGAAAAAAATGTTATTTTAAAGATGATGCAACATTACATTAGTATTTCGTTTAAAGATTTCACTTGATTTTATGGCTAATAAATGTCATATTTTAAACACAAGTTCAAAATCATGTTATTGTTTTTTTTTCGAAAATATTTAAGACGAACTTGAAGGTGTAGTTTTTTTTATTTTTTGACAATATTAATATTTGGGGATTTACAAAAAGAAGTTTTTAAATTCTTAAATCAAATTAAAAAATCAAACTTTCTTAAAAAAACGTAATCAAAATTGTTTATAAAATATAACAAAAACACGGAAAGAAGTTCAATTTAGAAAAATAATTCTTTTGAAATTTTAAATCAATTTTAAAATGCAGAAAAAAATAAAAAATTCTTTAATGGAATGAAATTTTGCATTCATTTCATGAAAAGTTTCATTACAAACAGGAATGTTTATATGTATAAACAAATATATCGCTATTATTTGATAAAATTTTATAAATATCTAAAATTTTTACTAAAGGAAAATAAAATTCGAATCTTCATTTTCTAATACTGTTATAAGATGAAACTATATAAAACAATATAGTTCTTTAAAAAATATATTTTAACAGTTACATCGTTGGTGAACATTGATACTATATTCGCTTGGTTAACAGCCAATGATCGTGTATTACTCGATGCATTCCGGAGCAAAGATCCTTTATCGCTCTATATAAACTTGACTTATTTTAATTTAGTAGTCATAGTGATGGCGATTTATTAATGTGAACACCATTGAAGCTGCACTTCAATGGTGTTCATTTCAATCATGGGTAATGCAGATGCTAATCCACAGTGGGCGCATCGTATGTAGATGCATGAAAGGGATTTGACACTGTGATCTTTAACGGCATCTGTGGAATGATGAGAGTCACGAGTCCTGTTTAGATTTTGAATACTAAACTGCTATTTCTACAACCTTAACCTCAGTTAGATGAAATTCGGTTTGTAATTTATATTTTTACGATCATATAAAGTTTTTGCTTTTTATGCTTAAGTTTCTTTCTATATATGATGATATTTATTAAAAGTTCAGCGTCTTCTTTATAAAGTCTTAACCCTTTGTCGACCAAACATTTTTGGTTTAAACAATTTATTTTTTTTTTTTTGTTTGATTGTCGATATCTATGGCCCTGTAAAAGTTATGATAAGGAATGTATATTCGCCTATGGTCGTCAAAGGGTTAAAGTTGAAATGTGAAAAATAGACGTTTTATTGAAATGTAAAGAACAAATTCTCCGTTCTAAACAACTTTTCTGTAACCAACATCATTTAGTTTAGTGCAATAGAATATATGTACATACACTGAAAATAATGCATAGAATTTTCATAGAATTTACAAGAATTTCGTGTATAATACGAAATATTATTTAAGAAAATTATTTTCCTTTTTTACGAAAAAAAATTAAATCGATTTCTGCAATATAAATTTACGTTTTTATAAAATTTCGTATATATTACGAAATTTCGTATATGTTTCGAAACATGCGAAACAAAGAAGCATGGAGGTCAATACCACATGTTCTACGCTTTCACACACTCTACGCGTCTGTCAAAAAAGCAGAATCAATGTAGTCGGTTGCTGACAATTTAAATGTGTATTTATCAATTTTAATAAATTAAAATGAGTTTAATAGTGAAAAATAAAAAAGGTGAAGTTCTTTATAAAGTAAATGAAAAAATGTATAAACGCGTCGCATGTAACTTGAAGCGTAAAATGCGAAAAAGGTATGAACTGCACGTAATGCTTTGACGCGAAAATGCCTAGTATGGACCCCCAGCTTAAGATTAAATTTGGAATATATATGTTCTATTAATATACAAATTGTCCGAAACTGTCATAAAAACGAGGAAAAAGACGTTTTAAAATTGTACACGTTGGTGCTAAATCGACACCAAAATGTTTTTAATTTTTCAATAACATCCGTTATTAAATTATGTACGTATAGCTGTCAAATCAATTATAAAAATATGTAAAAAATACTCGACGTTATGAAATCAACAAAAAAGTGACAACGCTATGTTCTCAAATAAAACGTTGCGTAATCGAAATGACAATAATTCCTTGTCGAAATATACATCAGGTGCGAAGAAATACACCACAACAGTGGTTGTCAAAATTATAACTGGGAGTTGTTTAAACTTTATGCACATCGTTCGTGTAAATGTTAACAAAAGTTTTAAAATAAACTTTTTCCCAAATATCTACCTTAACATAGGCTATTTTTTACCGACGGCAAAATAAAAAAAGTTTGATTAAAATTTTTTTAATAATATTTATTTTGTTTTTTTTTTTTATTTTTTATATATTTTTTTTGTATAGAATGGTGGTGGTAAGAACCGATGACTTGTTTATTTTTTTCTTATTTATCATTTATTCCATTTAATTATTTTTAAAGATTTTTTATTAATTTTTGCTTCATTTTGTTGGTTTAAATATTTTACAATTTTATTGAAGGAATGTTTATTTTATTTTATTTTTTTTTTTGTTTTTGCAATCGATTTTATTTTGTTGTTATATAATAATAATTGTTTGTTTAGCCATTATAATTTTACCATTAATTAATAATAATATTTATTACATAATCTTTTGTTTTTGTTTAAATTTCTTACAAATGTTCAACACTTAAAAATTTTCACAATTATAGATAAAATTTTGTTTAGGAATTTGTTTTTTCTTTTTGTTTTAAGAAATATTTATAAAATAAAACTAAACGCAAAAATATTAATTTAAAAATGTTTATACAGTGTATAGAAGAAATAAAAAATATATATTTATATAAATTTAAAAAAATATTACACTCACAGAAATAAAAATGGAATATTTATTGTTTTTTATTTTCATGTTTTATTTTTATGCTTTTGCATGAAATAAACTAAAAATATGATTAAGAAATTAAAACAAAATAGGGATTTTCTTTTATACAAAATTAAATTAAGTTTAACTTTATTTTTATTTGAATTTTTTTTATAATTTTTTTTACACAACTTACAGACTAAAGAAAAATTTTGTTAAATTTTAACTAAGTTTTTTTTTGTTTGTGGATTTTTTTCTTGTTTAAGAGGCGTATAAATCTTGTTGTGGTTTTTTAATTGTTTAAATAACTATTATTTTGTTTTAATAATATTTATTTATTAATTATTTGTTTTTTTATTTTCATGACGTTTGTTTTTAACCTACAACTTGTTGTTTGTTTTATTTTTTGACTAAAATAACTAAAGAATTCTTAGTGATTTCTCTGGTTGTCTTTTCATTCAATCATTCATTCTTCATTCATTTGTTTTATTTATTTATTTTTTTAAGTGTTTAAATATTATTTTTTGTTGTTGTAGTATATTTAAAAATTATTAAGATAAAAATTCCTACTGACTAATGACTTAACTATTTACACAAGGGGAGTGGAGTGGAGAGGATTGGATTTGATTCGAGTGGTTTTAAAGATTTACATTAAGATTTCTTCAAAAAAAAAAGAAAAAAATTAAATAAAATTAAAAAATAGATTTTGTTAAAAATTTTGTAAGCAAATGTGTTTGTTGTTTAAAGGAAAAAAGTGTTAAGAAGTGTTAAGGTTTCTATTTTTTTCAATAAAAATTAAAGAAAAATATCTTTAATAAAAATTTACCTTGAGATTTTTACGCCGGCAGTTTAAACAGTTGTTATAATATTCTCTACACTTTTCAACACCTTTCTCAACAACATTTTACCACTTTTCTCTTTAGATTTCCTTTCTTAATTTTTTTTAACAATTTAATTTTAGGAAATTTTATTTAATTTTTTTCTTTTTTTGTTTTTGTGCTTAAAATTTAATTTAACCAAAAAAAATAAAAAATAAAATAAAATTATATTTAAAAAAGTATTTAATTTATAATTGTTTATAAAACATCACTTTGTAACTCGTTTGATTTGAATTGCCTTTTTTTCTTTATTAAATTTATAAAAGTTTTTTAAAAACTTTTTTTCGCTTTATTTATAAAAAATTGAGTTTCTTTAAGAATTCCATAAAATTCACTTTCCATTGTTTTCTTTTAATAAAGAAATTAATAGTTTTAACACAGACTAATGCACTGGTTTAGCTCGCTTCTGTCTTTCTCGTACTTAGTCCCTTTATCCTGCTGAAAACAGCTCTGACTGACGTCTTCTTTCGAATAGAAAATAAAGTGAAATTCTAAAATTTAAAGTAATGAAAACCTTTCTTCCCTGAATATTTGAAAAAAATTTCCTAAATACACTTCAGAATTTTTTTTTGTATGGAAAATTTACACTCAAGGCTTAAAAGACAAAAATGTCACTACAAGAATTTTTCCTTACTTTTGCTCATAAATATTTTCACTTTCAATGAAAACATTAACGAAAAGTTTCAAGACTTATGACAAACATTTTTTCTTGGAACACGGCCTAATTTTCAAAAAGACTTCTTTATCTTCCTTATTCATTATATTTTTTGTTCTATTCCTGTGAAAGTCCCTTTCCTTAAGACGATTCGTAACCAAACCATGCGGCTGAGGCTGCTGCGGCTGCAGCAGCTGACGAATGCTATTCACCCGAACCGCCAAACGTATTAAAATGTCTTACTGCTCCCGGAGCAGCGGCAGCACCGAATTGCAAACTCCACTCGAAGAGACGACGGGCATGTAACTGCTGTTGCTGCTGTTGGTGGTGATGATGATGCTGCTGCTGGTGATGGTGCTGATGCAACGAATGGGGATTCAAATTCAAATGATGCATACTGCTGGCTCCGCTCACGCCTAGAGCCGAGGACACCGACGAGGGTGAGGCCGCTGATGAGGAAGCCTGCAGGACACCACTCGTACTGTTGCCACCCGGCGAAGCTTGGGGCTGCTGCAGGTGATGGTGCTGAGTGGAGGAGTGTTGCAAGGCCTGATCGCTGGTATGGAACAGATGCGGATGATGGGCGGGATTTAAATGAGGATGCTGGTGGTGATGATGGTGAGCTGCGGCGGCATTGTGGTAACGCATGGGATCAATATACATGGCAGCTGCTGCAGCGGCTGCTATGGAGGAGGCTTGTTGCTGCTGTTGTTGCTTAACTTGTGATAAATGCTCGTTATCATTGTTATTGTTATTATTGTTGTTGTTATTATTATTATTATTTGCGTTTGTTGATCCCAGCGGACTTTGAGGTGACATAACGTTTGTGGTCATGGTGGCAGAGGACCCAGCCGACGACGAGGGTGTATTGGGGCCGTGCTGTTGTTGCTGTTGATGTTGGTTATGTTGATGTTGCTGCTGTTGTTGTTGCTGATGTAGGGAGGCAGGAGTGGACGCAGCTGCAGCTGAGTTCGACTCCTGGATTTCTGATTGCTAGTGAGCCGTCAACTGATGACCCGCAGCCGATTGCATATTCTGTGGACTTAGCATAGGCGGACTGTGGCTGTGACTGTGCGTTCCCATGGGACTACCATGCATGTCATGGTGGGGATGGTAACCACCATGGCCATGCATATGACCTGGAGGCATACCGTCCATCATATCACCACCCATAGTATTGGGCGGTGTCATACGTTTCTCCTTCTGTCTGCGATTGCAGAACCACACTCGCACTACTTCCTTTTCCAACTGTAAACTGTCGGCCAATGAGGAGATTTCTTGGGCAGAAGGCTTTGGCTGTTTGTGGAAATGTTGTTCAAGTGCTCCCTTAACACTGACCTCTATGCTGGTGCGCTTCTTACGTTTTCTACCCTGAGCAGCGATCTTGTCGATACTAGTGGGAGAGCCGGTTGTAGAATCGGCTTCTTCCAGCCATTTCTGTAGCAATGGTTTCAGTTTGCACATGTTCTTAAAGCTCAGTTGTAAAGCCTCGAAACGGCAGATGGTTGTTTGGGAGAAAACATTGCCATAGAGGGTACCTAGCGCTAAACCAACATCAGCTTGTGTGAATCCCAATTTTATTCTGCGTTGCTTGAATTGTTTTGCAAATGCCTCTAAATCATCGGAAGTGGGTGTATCTTCTTCGCCACCACTCACATCACGATCACCGTGCATGTGGTGGGGATGTATGGGTAGAGAAGGCGATTCACCTCTTAAGGCATGATGTAGGGGAGCCACACTTTGGTGATGGGCTGGATGTGCGGGATGTAACATACCGTTCATGGCGTGATGGTATTGCAGTGGTGAACCTCCAGTGGGAGCATAGTGAGCAGCAGCATGAACGGGAGCATGCCAGGCATGAGGCGAAGCCATGCCCTGTTGTACTCTGTGTTGTTGTGAAAGATGTGACATTTCCTGTTTAACGGCATCGGCGGGATGATGATGAGAATGATGGGACTGCAGGGCCCAAGGATCTGTGGGAGGTAATGAAGTCCAGGGATTTGAGCTTAAGCCACCAGTGGGTGTGACGGAACTAAGGCTAGCTGAGACGCCGGAGCCAGAACCACCGCCACCTCCTCCGCCTGTACCAATTGTGCTGGGACTGGGCGAAGATGGTAGCTGGTGGTGAGCAGCAGCTGCTGCTGCGGCGGCATGATGGTGATGGTGGTGTTGCATGTATTTCATTTCGCCGGCATCGGTGGCCGATCGGGGCGATGATGTGTGGTAACCGCCTCCTAAAGCCATATCGAGATCACCGCTGGACGGCGTCATGTATGAGGTGGCGGCCATCCCCACCGCTCTAGGGCTGTTCAGGCCCTCCACGCTGGCGGGGTAGGGCTCCAAGTTGGGGCTCAGTTTAACGACTTTGAAAACCGATCTATCGAAAGAAAGACCAGGGTCCCTATGCTCATTCCACTCAAACCGTGAGGCAACCGTCTTGAAGTCTTGCGTCGTAACGAAAACAAACGAGAATTATATCCAGCAAAAGGTTGAGCGGCTTTTTCGAAAAAAAGCAGAGCTCAACAATATTAGGGGGACGTGATTAAAAAGAAATTATTCGCTAAAAGCAACAAGTTGTAAGCGCTTTTAGGAACTGGAAAAACCGTCGGCTTTTGAGAATTATATCAAATTTATTTATTAGGCAGCGATTTTTCTGGGTGGCAGGTGTTGAAGCGTTTTTATTTAAATTTGCTTGTTTGTTTTTTAAACACTGAACATGATGTTGTAACAAAAATTATTTTGCACTTTTTTAATTTATTTAAACTTCTGTGCATTTATTTTAATTAAACACAATTTTTGTTTTTTTATTTTTTGGCTTTAATTGTTTTAACAATTTATTGATTTTATTTATTTTTGTTTGTTAAACAATTTGTAAATTTTTAACCGTTTAAATTAAACAATTATTTGCTTAATTGTTGTTTATTTGGTTTTTGATTTTAAAGCAGCACTCGCGGTATTTTTTGAAAAACCCGATTTTTCTTTTTCGATTTGAATAAGAAATCGTAGGAGTTTTATGCTCAAGATCTAGTTTGGAAATGTTTGTTTAAATTAACTTTTTTGTTTTTACGAAACAACTTTGAATTTTGATTCAATTTGTATGTACGTGTGTGTGTTTTTTCTAATTTATTTGAATTTCTTTCTTATTATTTATTTTTTAACTTGAAAGAATATTTCAACTTTTTTCTTTTTGGTTTAATCTTTTGTGTGAGTTGTTTTTCTGCGGAGTCTTTAATAAATTCACGTGTAAACTCGTAGAGCTATCGAAGTGAACTAACGTCATGCATCGTCAAACGAAGGTACAGAGAGCAAGCACAAGGCAAGAAACTGCTACAACTCTACACACAAAACTCACACCGACACAACGACTGGGCCCATAGAAACAACAACGCAACACACATTTACAATAGGAAACAGAAACAGACACACACTCACACACCAACATACAACAATTCTCTACACGCATTGCGATGTTTAACGCGCTTACACTGAGCACAAAAACATACACACACGCACACACGAGCAAACAACAACGTCAAATACAACGAAATGGATAGAGGAAAAACAAGAAGAAGCAAAACATTCCAGTGAACAATGGCAAAAAGAGAATGTTAGAAAGGAAGAGCATTACACTGAAATAAATGTATCTTATTGCTTGAGTCAGACAAAGTCGGAGATATTTATTTGAATTAAGAAATAAGAGCAAAAGAGATAGCATAGGGAGAATGAGGCATTAGTTAAACAAAGATGGCAATTTTCATATTGGATTTTTATTTACCGTCTTTTGGGGACTGGAAAGTGTAGTGAGAGTTAAAGAGAGAGCTCAAACATGGTTTTTGTGCAAAAATAAAGCAAGAGCAAGTATTACATTACAAGAGTCTTAGTCTTGGGTTTTATTTGTAATAGAAACGAATATACATAATACATTCTAGTATGAGTATCGGAGGTACTCGAGTGTAGAGTAATGCGGAAATATTGTTTTATCAACCATAGTTAAAGATTGTTTTTTAAGAGCGACCGCATACTTGTACATTTATGAGGGAGAGAGCCAAAGACTGGCTATTCCAATGTTACGCCTATTTATTACATTTAAACAATTGTTAGAGTGCTACGAGTAGCAGTTGTTGTTGTCGTTTTTGCTAATGTGCGCTTGTATGTATCGATGTTGTTGTACATGATAGTAGTGACATTTTTAATTACTGTTTACCTTTGAGTGCTAGAAAGAGAACAAAATTTTCATTGTTGTTGTTGAAATGTGAAAACCACAAACCTACAATATAACACCCTCGCTCTCTAGCATTATCTAGCCATCTATAGTCATCTATCTGTCTGTCTAGCTTCATACGGACCAAATAGTTGTCCATTCATTTAACCAATTTTACTGTAACAGTAGAATTTAGCGAGATTTTTAATATTTTTTTATAAAATATGATTTGCCAAAGTTTTGTTTAAATTTTCCATAGAATTTTCAAAAATTATCTGCTACTACTACAACTCTTTCCTCTGCTGTTACTCTTTCTATTTAAATTAAAATATTCATAAAATGAAAAACAACAACTACCACTATTTTAACATGCTCATTTTATGCCGCCAACTCTTCTTTTGGAAGGAAGTGTTTTTTTTTGCTTTTTTCCGTTTCTTCCACATTGAGTTGCTCATACGCACATACTTTTTATTACTGCCATTCTATTGTATATATTTTGGGCTTTGTTACTCTATTTTACGGAGCTTTAGCTGCAGTTGGACTCTGTCTGTTGTTCTTTAAATAGTCGCGTGAAAATCTTAATAACAACAAAAACATAAAATTTTTGGAAATTTTTACTCCAAAATAAGAAAAAAATTCATCATTCTCATCATCATCTTGTTTAAGTAGCAATGGACAACTTTTGCTTTCGTTTTAGTTCATTAAGGGTCTTTTGATAATGAGTATGAGGTGTTGAGTTGTTCGGTTTTTTTTCTTGCTGTTCCTAGAGCTGTCATTTGCCCATAACACCCAAGTGGGTGGTGTCACTTACGCTTGACTTAGGTTTCTGTCATTAAAACATTTTATTTTGTTCATTTTTTTTCTTGTTTTTTGTTTCTTTTACTCAGAGAGTGTGTTAAAGTGTTGTGTCTTTGTGTAAATCTTTGGAATGACAGAAAAAATCAGTGTTTTAGTTAAATTTTGTTAATATATTTTTTTAACAATACTTTATATTTATTGTAGTTAATAACTACATATTGATTAAATATTTTACTTTAAGTTATTCAAATTAAAATTGATTGTTGTTGAAAAGTTACAAGTTGTTTATATTGTGTTGCAAAGAATTAATGAAAACTTTCAATACATTTCAAGGCTAAAATAACATTTTATAAGATTCTTGCGGCAAACACTTTGGTTTTTATATAAATTTTAAAAAAAATATATGTAAAATTTATTTAAAAAAAAAAAATTGTGTATAAATTTTTCCCCCGATTACAAAACAAAGTTTTTCTTGAAATTTTTCCAATTTTTTCACTATTTCGTCGGTTTGCTGATAACATTTAATAGTAAAGTTGCTTTTACAATTCCTAAACAAAACGCTGAACCAATCTCAACTTCTTTGGCGTTTATTGGTTCAAATAAATAACCAAATGGACGGACGTTTGATTAACTGGACCTTGACAACAGGAAAACAACATTTAACATGAAATTCTAGTGATTTGCTATTCCCGCGTTTTCCCAGCGGTCTTTAAGCGAAATTTTATTCCTTAAAAGCATTAAGTATACATTTAACAAAAATTATTTCTACAACTAACCCAGGAGTCTTCCAACACTGTCCGAAATAAAGTCGAAGCCCTGAGACCAAATTATATATGTATATCTGACCTCAGATTTTCTCCATTACATCCGCGATTAGAGATATCTTGACGCAACATTAATTGAAATTTGTTCAGATGTTTGAAACGACAATCGAAAAGCAGAGACTCAGCTGTGCTAAAACAAATTTTAAACTGAGTATTCAGATTTTAAACGAAATAATAGCGCCATATAAAAGTCCAATCTATATCTGAATCGATACAACAATAAATGAATAAAAACTGATTCAGCGCTGATGAATCCTTCAAAAAAGCATAATTATATATTGATCTCTGGGTAAAAACTAGTCGGTCCAAGTAATTAAAAACCCAAAAGCGTTGCTCTTAACAAAAGTAACGCAAAAAAATACTTCCAAAAATAAAATGAAGTAGAATTTACTCCAGGGAAGTACTGAAAAGATCTGCAGAAATAATGATTTTAAAACGAGACTTGTCATAGGTGGAATCTACAAATGTCAAAGTTCACAAATTCTGAAATCAGGCTCATTAAATAATATGTATGTTTACACCGCGGCTTAGAACAGGGTATGATATAAAAGAATGGTTTAAAAATTTTAATAAAAACCAAGTAATTAGCAAACAAAACTAGTATAAATTTTATTTTTTAAAACACATTCAAACACTTACTTTTTCCCCAAGCCAATCTTCTTAAACAACAAAAAAAAAAAAAACTTAAATTCAATTTAATTACAAAATCAAATTAATTATTCAAAAAGAAAAAAGAAAACAATTATAAACAAACAAACAATCAAACAAAATCTAAAGTCATCAAAGACAATAGGTCAAAACTAACAAAAATGCAAAACATTCTTGAACTTGTACTTCTGTACTAAATACTTAAACTATGAACACACGGGAACGCATAGAAAGCAGCAAAAAACAAAAAACAAAAGAAACAGAGTGGCAAATATTTTAACAAATGAATATGTAAAATAAAGAAATTAACAAATTACAAATCATCAGAATGCTTTAATCTTTACCGGTCCCGTGAATAAAATAACGAAAAACATTTTCATTGCAATTACAAAAGATTTGAATTACAAATTAATAAGAGTAGACAGAAAGACAGACAAATAAAATTGCAATGAACACCGAAAGTCAAACAAAATAATTTCTAGGTCAAACAATTAATGAATGATGATTCTTTTGTAACAATTTTGTAGACAATTTCTTTCATTTATCCTTTTTTTTTCAACTAAATAATTCATAAAAATCCTGCATATTAATAGAGCAGCCACAAACGTATGGGATGTTTTCAAAGTAAAGCAAAAAAAAAGCACTTAACAATAAAAGTTGAAATTATTTAAATTAATTTGTTTAGAATACCTATGCCCAGACACTTGCTTAACCAAAAAAAAATTAACAACTTTCAGTGTCTGTTGTGGTTGTTTGTAAAGAATAATTTAAATAATTATGTATTAAAAAACACAAAATCCTGTTTCCGTAATATTTAACCAAAAGCAACGGCAACAACAATTTCATACTCTGCATAAAATTATGCTAAATACGCACGCGCCAATGCAGACATTAAAAAAAATTTATTCCAAAAAATTTAAATAATTTTGTGTTTTTTTATTCTTGTTGCTTTTAAAAGAGCAAGCAGCATAAACAATAAGGACTTGTTGCATAGAGAGATAGTAGTTGTAGTTGGTTTTGTTTCGTTAAAGAGTCAGGAAGTAAAAGAAGAGTGTCAAAAATGTAAAAAAAAATAGAAATTTGCATACTTATACACAAAAATGAACATAGTATGTTAATCAGTTTAAAACAGATTAAAAAAGGGACAATACTAACACTCTCACTCTTATGTTTATATAGATTTAGCAGAATTGCACAATTATTATTTTCCAAAAATAGTACTTTTTTTAGAATTAAAGTACTAAAATACTTTTTATGTGGACAAGTAGAAAATGGATGACTTGTTAATGTGGTAGTTTAAAGCGTAGTGTATGGACTATTCCTTGAACTAGTCCTTGAACTAGTCTTTGAACTAGTCTTTGAACCAGTCTTTGAACTAGTGTTTGAACTAGTCTTTGAACTAGTCTATGGACTAGTATTTCGACTAGTCTATGGACTGGTATTTGGACTAGTTTTTGCCTAATCTTTGTGCTGTTTACGGATTAGTCTATTAAGGAGTTGTTTGACTAGTCTTTGGTATTGTCTATGGACCGGTCTCATTACTAATTTTTTGTTTAGTCAATGAACTTATATACTGAACAGTTTACGGATTAGCCTATGGACTAGACATTAGATTTTTCTATGGCCTAAATAGTCTATGTACTAGGACTTGCGTATAAACTGATCTTTGGACTAGTCTACGGAAAAGTAAATGAACCTATAGACTAATCTGTTGGTCAGTGTATGAATTAAGTTTTCATTCGAATTAATTATAGACCAGATTTTGCATATTTAATAGACTGGTCTTTGAATTAGTCTAAGGACTGGTTTATTGACAATTCTATGAACTGATCTTTAAACTAGTCTATAGTGTTGTCTGTGGACTAGTCTATGACCTAGTTATTGCACTAGTATTTGGACTTTTCTTTGGACTTGTTTAAGTAAAAGTTTTTGGATTGGTCTTTGAATTAGTGGTTTAGTCTTTGACCTAGTTATTACATTACTCTTTGGACTTGTCTATGGACTTGACTTTAAACTTCTATATGTAGAAGTTTTTCGATTGGTCTTTGAACCAGTATATAAATTTAGCCATTGGACTAATCTTTCAACGAGTTTTTGGAATTGCCTATAGCTTTTGACTAATCCATGAATTAAACTAAAAACTAGTTTATAGATTAGTCCATTGTTTTTATTCAGTCTAATGAAGAGTCATCCAACTAGTCTATATTTTGCTTTATGTAATAATTTATTTACAAAAATTAATCATTTAGAAAAAGTACTTAATGCGTAAGAATGTACTGTTGTGTCAAAAAGTACCTTTCTGGACTGCTCGCCTTATTTTGCATAATTTTTGTTTGTTTTTCACAAAATCTTCTTCCTTTTGTTATGTTTATTACTTTATTGTTGTGGTCTGTGTGTCTGTCCGTCCATCAATTTCTTATGTTTTAAATCTATCCTGTTGCCTTTACACACTTTCAAACACACATCTACTTAAGTTTTTCATGAATTGTTTGATGAATTTATGAATGAATGTATGGAAAAGACAAATTTAGTCATCATTAACATATTTTTTTTTCTTTTGTTCATTTAAATATTTAACGCCTTAGACAACAAATGTTAGATTGAGAGTAAAAACAAAAAAGTAAAGTTATTTAATATGCAAGTACTCTTTATTAACATACATACATATGTATGTATGTAGATGTAATATATATAGAGAATATTTATTTTGTTTATAATTTGTTTATTAATATTTAAAACAAGCCTACAAATAATTTTACACACATACCAATGCACGATTAGGACACATTTATGATAATTATAATAATAATTATGACGACAACATTGATTATGATGTTGATGATGAAGACGATGACGACAATGTTAATGTGGTTAAGTAAATATTTTTAAACAAATTAGCATTTTGTTTGTTGTTATTACTGTTGTTGTATGCATTTGTAAGTAAATTTTGTTGTTGTTTTAGTGTCTCTTACTTCATTGTTGTCTACTGTTTAACTTTTTTTATGCAACAACAATTACTTAAAGTTGTCTTTAAAACATTTAACAAAAAAAAGACGCGCAAAAAAAATTAAACAAATTTGCATAATATTTGTTAACTATTTTAAGTTTTTTTGTACATTTTGCTTGTTTATACTTATGTTTGTTTGTATAAATGTATTTAATAATAATAAATATTATTTGTTCACACATACCTGATTTTTAAAGATTTTTATTTTCCATTAGTTGAGACTCTGCAAAAATCAAAAAAAAAACAGAAAAAAATTAATAAAACTTAAATTAGAAAACAAATAAATAATAAATTAAATAAGGAGCGTTTTTTGTTGTTAAATATTTATTATTTATAATTTTATTTGAGTGTTGTACTGTGTAAAATTTCTTGACTTAGTTCAATTGTGTAGAACATTTTTTTTTTATTGTTTGAATATTTAAAAATACTTAACGGCTAAATCAATATTTATTTTAATTTGTATTAGTGTTGTTGTTGTAGGTATGTGTTGTGTTTTTGTTATGTAAATTATGTTTTAAACATAATTAATCAATTTATCACTTATTATTTGCCAAACTAAATGTCATAATTATTTCAAATTAAATTTGAGGTATTTGGATTTAATGTCAAAACAAACTAAATTTTGCGATAAACAGTGGGTACGTTTGCAAAACAAATAGGAAATATATTTAATAATTTATGAATGAAATAAATATATTTGTTTATTTGCTATTTTAAAGAGAAGCCAAGTTAAAAAAAAATAAATAAATTTAAGGGCAGATTGACTGGAATTTAACTTTTCTATTTATATCTAAAATGGAAATCATCCAGTAAAATATTTTCAAATTTAGGTAATGACTATTACAGGTAATGTAGTTACTTAATGCATTACTTGCTAATGGGTGGTCGTTATTAAAAATATTAATAAATTTTTTTGAATAGAATTTGTAGTGAATTGCCTGTACAGTATGTTTAAGAAGTAATAAGTTTGTAGTCGATATTAAAACAATTTTTAAAGATTTTTGCTTTTATGTAAAAACCATTTCAGATAGAAGGATAAAACAACTTGTTAATGGAGCATTTAATAAGAAAATAGATTAATAAACATAGAAAATTACTGTAAACTCTGGTAATCACTTTTGTAAATTGTTATTTTTCGGACGTCGGCGAAAAAAAATAAGTAGTGATTCACCTAAAAAGTAAGTACTTACACTTTGCTCTAATATTACTTTCCTTCTTACTGCAAAAGTAAAGATTTTGTTGGGAAAATTCAGATTTGTAGTTTGATTATAAGAAAGACGTTGTTAAAACTTCTAATTAAATCGCATTTGAATCTAATGCTAAAGTTAACTAAATTCGACTTTTCACTAAAATTTAGCTTTTTTACTAAAAATTACATTTTTATTAAAATCTGATTTTTCCCAAAATTTTTTAAATTTTACACAATTTCTTAAATTTATTCATAAAAAATTAATTAAAAAAAAAAATAGATTTTTTGATCTTTCCTGCAAATTGTGAAATTAATTTTTTTTTATTTTTTTAAATAAATTTTTAATAAAATGAACAGAGTTTGCAGGAATATGATTATAGGATTATATGATTATAGGAATGTCATTATAAGAGTACTTATATGTTGCAGAGGGTATGTAGAAGTCATTAAAATGTTTATTCTTCTGCAAGTTTATAATCAAGTTTTTGTTGGTCACTTATCAGTACTTAAGCCCCGATTCAATTATGCAGTTATTAAGATCTGGACTTTTAATTGAAAATTTCGATTTTTTACCACAAAAACAATTTTGCTCAAACTTTGTGGGATTTATTAATGCAAGAATTCAGAAATAAGAATAGACAGAAGACAATTTCTGAATAAGACAGCCAGAAGGTAATACCAGGTTATAAAGTGTAATTTAGAACAGTATTGGATTGTTAGAAAGTTTTAACTGAATACTCAGCCAGAGGCAACGAAAGGGAAAGCTTTAATGGGAAGGTAGCTAAGCTGATGAACACATAACTATTCGATGCAACGAAAGCTAAATTAAAAATACTGAAGAGATACTCAAAAGGAATCTTCGAACAGTGGGTAGAACCGCAAAGTTCCTATGAAGTGATCCTGATGAAATCGAGACTAGAAACCTCCAGAAAATTATTAAGTCTAAGGTGGCCTCCGATAGGTTAGTGGTTAGTATTCTAGTCTGGTAGACCGGAGGTGGTGGGTTCGATTCCCAACTGAGACACTGGTTAAGGAGCACACAACAGGCCCGATAGAGGCCTAGGTTAATTTTTTCGGATTTGATGTATATACATCCACTTTTCTAACTAACTACCTAACTACGTATGTCACTTAATTGGATGTGCGGATTCAGACGAATGTAGAGCACCAAGAGAGGATAGTGAAAAAGATGAGAACTTTTTTTTGCCGTTGTCAGGCATTCGTTGAAGTTAGATCCAAGTATCTTAAGAGTACTATTATTAGGTAACACTTTTTACGAACACTGATTACAAAATTCTTACAAATTACGACCAAGAAACTGAGTTTCTGAACATTGAAATATAAAATATTCAGTAAATATTTTTTAATTTTTTTTTAAACATTATTCTTCCCTAAAAATGGGCGCACAATAGGCCTAATAATGGACTAGGTTTATTTCTTCGGATTTTATGTAGAATAAATACTACAATGTTATTTTCTAAATTTTTTAAATTTAAGAAAAAGTGTAGTTAAAACAAAAGTAACCAATAAATACGTATTTCTAAAAATAAATGCAATTTATATATTTTAAAATTAAACATTTACAGACGTATTTTAAAACAGAATTTTTTTACAATTTCCAAACCATTTAATTTGATTAGTTAATTTAATTGTAAAATCTCAAACCGATAATGAATGTTCATTTTTTATTTAAAACTGCAAATAATCAACAACAACAACAAAAAATCAAACGTGCATCTAATTAAGAACAAAAAAATTTTAGGCAAAAAACCCAAAAACACATAATCACAAATACATACAAACCAATACAATCCAGAAAAAAAACAAATTCTATAAATAAATAAAAATACAATGAAATTTAACCAGGTGATCCTGTACAAAAAAAAAGATAAAACAGAAAAACAATTTAAGCAAGTATCGTTTTAAACGACAGACAACAACAAAAAAAGATAAATTATTGAACATCTATCAATAATAAATGTTGAACAAACTAATTTGCATATTTAGTTGAATAATAATACAACGAAAAAAAAACTTCCCTAAAAAATGTCAAATCACCAGCAATGAGGCCTAAATTGAAAAGCAGCGAAAGAAAAGTTCACCCATTTTATGTGATGAGCCACAAACAACATGCAACATAAAAATTTCGCACACTAACAACTGATACAATTTCATGGTGGTGCCGCGAAGCAGGAGCAGGCACCAGGAAAAAAAGAGTTTCCTTTTTTTTGGCGCGTATTTAACAATTTTTGCCAACTAATTTGCATATTGAGGTAGTGTGTACATAATCAGTATGTGTGCGACTATAAAAGTTTTTGTGTAAGTATGTGTGTGCTTACATATTATTCAATGTATGAATGTGTAAAATTTATGTTAATTTAATTTTTTTTTATTTAATGTGGATTTTTGCATAGCAGGAGTTTTCGCTTTTTTTGTTGTTGTTGTTATTGGCCCTTTAGGTAAATTAATGAAAAGTGAAAGGATTCTTTTGCCACAACCGTTACTTTAAAAAAAAAACACTCTCTATCATTTTAAGTATTAAAGGATACGCGAAATAAAAAGATATTAAAGGATTTTAAATGTTTGCATGCATCTCATATAACAACAACAAAACCCTTTGATTAAATGATTTTTGCAAATACTACAACAAGAACAAAAAAAAAGAAAAATTGAAAATGTTGCTCAGCTGTTGGATGCTATACAAAAATTATTGATAAACAATAGATAAAGGACATCAGCAAAAACTCATCCTTGCTGTCATCCTTTTATTTTATTTTTTTATATTTGTATTCAAAACAGTTGAAGAGGAGTTGTGTATTTGATATTGTAGGGTAATTTGCGTACATGCGTAATGAGGGATAGTTTTTGTTTGCGTATGCGTGTGTGTGTGTTTACTGTCTTTAAGACTTTTTTCTTTGACGGCCGCTGACCTTTTGTCCAAGTCATAGATAGTTACAATTAAAGTGCAAAAAAAGGGGTTGCAAAAAGGTTGTTCCTGTTTACCTCTTTCGTTTTTTTTAATTTCTTTTTGCATATGCATAAGCGGTAATCAGTTACATAAACATTAAACTATATTATTATCTCTTCTTTTTTGGCGCGCAAATTTTGTTTCCTTAAAATATCCCTCTTAAAGACGACAGCCGTACGCAAATTTTTTTCACCGTTTCGGCTGTCAAAGACAATTGCGGGATTTTGTGCAAAATTTATTAAAAGATCTATGGCGATTTGCATATTTTGATGTTACTCTGTTTATTGGCGTTTTTTTGATTTTGCCAAAAAAGGGGTGCAGGGTTATAAATTAAAAAGAAAAAATAGCAAATGTTTTGTTGCTTAAGAAAACGGTTACATTTTTCCTTTCTTAAATTAAACATAAGATTGTAATTTATTTGCTTTTAAATTCCTAACTAAAGGTGTGAGTTTTTTAATGACTTTAAATTTGCATGTCAAGAAAACAAAAATTCGCCAGGATTTTCACTTTCACTTTTCGAAGGGGTTACTTGAAGATTTCTTAATTAAAATTTTCACAAAAAATTTACATATTACAAGATTATGTTATGCAAATGTTACACATGCGTAGATTTCTTTAAAGAGGATTTTTATTTATACCTTTCGCCCGTCATGTATGTTGAATAGAATTTAAAATCAATATTTTTAACTCACCATCGATGCATATTAATGTACTAAAAACGAAAAAAGTTATAAATGATTTTTGAAAGAGGTCTCAGTTCGCTACCAAAGATTAAAAAATAAATGTAATATTTTTTAGAGTGTTTTTGGTCCACAAAATTGTTTTAAGTGGGTTTAAGTGATATATTTATTATTTTCGATTCTTATTGAAAAATATCAAAATTTTTCGCTTATACAGAAAAATCCTAGGGACATCCTAGTGTCAATAAAACGATTTAAGTGTTCAAGATTTATTATATATCAAAGAATAGGAAGATTTTCTTACACCAATTAATATAGTCTTTACTTACCCAGTAAGTAAGTAATATTGGATCATCTTTCTATGTAATCCAGACGATATGCCTACTTTTCCTTGGATCTTTAGCATAATTTTTTAAAAACAGTTTAATAGGTTTCCGAAAGAACATTTCTAAATTTTAAATTAATTTAAACTAAAATTTTTGATAACTATTTATATTGACCACACATAAATAAAGCCGCTCTCATTTAAAAACCCATAGAGCCTTTAAATTATAATAAAAATTGACAATAAGACAATAACAGAAAAACAAGGTCACTAAGTTACTTTCAACTTCCTCAATAATTTCTTCTAAAACCCTTTAACCTTAAAACGTAAACAACTCCTGTAAAGAAATAAAAACCATAACAAAACTAAACAACAACCATAAAATCTAAACAAAAAGAAAAAAACAACATTTTCAATGAAGAAAATTTAAATAAAACAAATATACCTACAAACATAATTCCACAAAATGTTTGTCTATTTGACTTGTAGTTAACAACAAGAAATTAAACTAAAAAGTTGAAAAACAAACTCTACTTATTTCTGTTTCCTAAAAATGTAAAAAATAAAAAAAAACAAAATACAAAATTTAAATATTTCGAAATGAAACCTTTAGGGGCAATGAAATTAAAAAAAATGTCCTACAAAAAAGGGTGCATATCATTAACGCAACTATGATTTTCTGCTCAACATATCCAATGCTTAGAAGAACACATAAAAAGACAATTGATTACAGCGATATGCAAAATACTTTTTTAAAACATTAAACCTCAAATGTTACAATATGCATAAAATTAATAAAAAAGAAACAAAAAGAACATTTAAGAATGAAATGCAATTGAAAGTAAAAATTTGTCAGCTGAAAAAAGTGCATAAAATATGACTTCGTTAACTCCCCTTTTTAAAATTTGGGACAATTTTTTATGTGATTTTTATTAAGCGACATTAGGGAATAATAAATATTATTAATTATTGTTTTTAAGAATTTTTCAAATTATTAAAAAAATGAATGTGTTAGTTTTGCTCTTATTTATATTGACATTAAACAGTTTTAAGCAGTTAACAGGAAGTGGCGACAATTACAATATTACAATATTTGTTGTTGCTTGGGATGTTTTGCCTTTTAGTTAGGACACGAACCAGTTTTGTTATTTCAATTCCAAGAATTTCACAAGAGGTGAGTTTGGTATAGAAATCACCCCCTTATAGAACAAAACAACCCTTTCGCAAGATTGTGGAATATAAAACGGAAGTGTTAAATGCGCAACAACAATTTGCAATTCGAATGTTCGAAATTTTTAAAAATTTAAATCAAATAAGAATTTTTATAAGTGCTAAAATGTTGTAACATTACAACGACAATGACATTTTTCTAGGTACCAAAGAGTTACTTTTCCAAATATTCAAAATACTCAGTTAATAACAAACTCAATTTATTAGGTCCCCAATTATAAAATTCTTTCAAATTTCACACACACACACACATTTCAAAACCAACATTAACTAAAAATAGGGCCCCTTAAAACCAGTGGAATTTCTCTGACGTCCAAAACTCAATTGCGTCATTCCAAACGACTTTAAAACACATGCTTTCAAACCAATACAAAACGAATAGCAACAACCCACCTGTTTACAATTTTAGTATCAGTAACAAAAATCTTATTTCGTAAATCTTCTTCATATAAAACTATAAATAAATAAAAAAAAAACTTTAAGAAAAAAGAAAAACTAGTTTCGTAGCTAATTACGTTTTTTTCTTGTTTGTAGATTTTTCGTTTGGTTTATGAAACCCCAATTTTGTAACAAAAAAGTCATAATATTTTATCCCACCATGCGTTTAATGTGTTTGTTGTATTTTCTATATTTTGTTTAAAATGTTTATTATCGCTAAAGTTCAATCATTCTCATCATCTTTATTAGGACAGAGGCCAAACAAAGCAGCAAGTAAAACTTGAGAAACAAATAGTGTTGATCTGGGACTACAAATGTTGTCTATTTGGTATCTGCAGTAAATATTTGTTATTGGTTTCTTTTTTATTTAATTAAAAGTCCAATAAAACCTATAATAAAGGCGATAAACTGAGAAGATTATCAAGTGTAAGGGGACAAAGTTAATGTTATAGAAATTATATTACTGGTGAGATTAACTTTTTTAAGAATCTAACAAATAGCTTGATTTAGGTATCGTCATTACTTTACATTCAGCAAAAGTTTGATTATGACAAGCTATTCTATAGTCTAATCTATAGTCTAGTATATAGTCTTATCTATAGTCTAGTCTACAGTCTAGTCTACAGCCTAGTCTAGTCTATAGTCTAGTCTATAGTCTAGTCTATAGTCTAGTCTATAGTCTAGTCTATAGTCTAGTCTATAGTCTAGTCTATAGTCTAGTCTATAGTCTAGTCTATAGTCTAGTCTATAGTCTAGTCTATAGTCTAGTCTATAGTCTAGTCTATAGTCTAGTCTATAGTCTAGTCTATAGTCTAGTCTATAGTCTAGTCTATAGTCTAGTCTATAGTCTAGTCTATAGTCTAGTCTATAGTCTAGTCTATAGTCTAGTCTATAGTCTAGTCTATAGTCTAGTCTATAGTCTAGTCTATAGTCTAGTCTATAGTCTAGTCTATAGTCTAGTCTATAGTCTAGTCTATAGTCTAGTCTATAGTCTAGTCTATAGTCTAGTCTATAGTCTAGTCTATAGTCTAGTCTATAGTCTAGTCTATAGTCTAGTCTATAGTCTAGTCTATAGTCTAGTCTATAGTCTAGTCTATAGTCTAGTCTATAGTCTAGTCTATAGTCTAGTCTATAGTCTAGTCTATAGTCTAGTCTATAGTCTAGTCTATAGTCTAGTCTATAGTCTAGTCTATAGTCTAGTCTATAGTCTAGTCTATAGTCTAGTCTATAGTCTAGTCTATAGTCTAGTCTATAGTCTAGTCTATAGTCTAGTCTATAGTCTAGTCTATAGTCTAGTCTATAGTCTAGTCTATAGTCTAGTCTATAGTCTAGTCTATAGTCTAGTCTATAGTCTAGTCTATAGTCTAGTCTATAGTCTAGTCTATAGTCTAGTCTATAGTCTAGTCTATAGTCTAGTCTATAGTCTAGTCTATAGTCTAGTCTATAGTCTAGTCTATAGTCTAGTCTATAGTCTAGTCTATAGTCTAGTCTATAGTCTAGTCTATAGTCTAGTCTATAGTCTAGTCTATAGTCTAGTCTATAGTCTAGTCTATAGTCTAGTCTATAGTCTAGTCTAGTCTATAGTCTAGTCTATAGTCTAGTCTATAGTCTAGTCTATAGTCTAGTCTATAGTCTAGTCTATAGTCTAGTCTATAGTCTAGTCTATAGTCTAGTCTATAGTCTAGTCTATAGTCTAGTCTATAGTCTAGTCTATAGTCTAGTCTATAGTCTAGTCTATAGTCTAGTCTATAGTCTAGTCTATAGTCTAGTCTATAGTCTAGTCTATAGTCTAGTCTATAGTCTAGTCTATAGTCTAGTCTATAGTCTAGTCTATAGTCTAGTCTATAGTCTAGTCTATAGTCTAGTCTATAGTCTAGTCTATAGTCTAGTCTATAGTCTAGTCTATAGTCTAGTCTATAGTCTAGTCTATAGTCTAGTCTATAGTCTAGTCTATAGTCTAGTCTATAGTCTAGTCTATAGTCTAGTCTATAGTCTAGTCTATAGTCTAGTCTATAGTCTAGTCTATAGTCTAGTCTATAGTCTAGTCTATAGTCTAGTCTATAGTCTAGTCTATAGTCTAGTCTATAGTCTAGTCTATAGTCTAGTCTATAGTCTAGTCTATAGTCTAGTCTATAGTCTAGTCTATAGTCTAGTCTATAGTCTAGTCTATAGTCTAGTCTATAGTCTAGTCTATAGTCTAGTCTATAGTCTAGTCTATAGTCTAGTCTATAGTCTAGTCTATAGTCTAGTCTATAGTCTAGTCTATAGTCTAGTCTATAGTCTAGTCTATAGTCTAGTCTATAGTCTAGTCTATAGTCTAGTCTATAGTCTAGTCTATAGTCTAGTCTATAGTCTAGTCTATAGTCTAGTCTATAGTCTAGTCTATAGTCTAGTCTATAGTCTAGTCTATAGTCTAGTCTATAGTCTAGTCTATAGTCTAGTCTATAGTCTAGTCTATAGTCTAGTCTATAGTCTAGTCTATAGTCTAGTCTATAGTCTAGTCTATAGTCTAGTCTATAGTCTAGTCTATAGTCTAGTCTATAGTCTAGTCTATAGTCTAGTCTATAGTCTAGTCTATAGTCTAGTCTATATTCTAGTCTATAGTCTAGTCTATAGTCTAGTCTATAGTCTAGCCTATAGTCTAGTCTATTGTCTAGTGTATAGTCTAGTCTAGTCTATAGTCTAGTCTATAGTCTAGTCTATAGTCTAGTCTATAGTCTAGTCTATAGTCTAGTCTATAGTCTAGTCTATAGTCTAATCTATAGTCTGTTCGATAGTCTAGTCTATAGTCTAGTCTATAGTCTTGTCTAGTCTATAGTCTAGTCTATAGTCTAGTCTGTTGTCTAGTGTATAGTCTAGTCTATAGTCTAGTCTATAGTCTGTTCGATAGTGTGTTTGATAGTCTATAGTCTATTCTATGGTCTAGTCTATTGTTTATTCTATATTCTAGGCTATGGTTCCTTCTATAGTCTAGTCGTTAATGTTATCTCTGGTCTAGTCTATAGCTTAGTCTTTAATTTATAGTTCACTCTATAGTCTAGTTATATTTTTTCTAAAAAAATTGGCTTTTTCAAATTGATTAAATATATTTTTCAATTTTAATTAAGTCAAATATTTAATATACAGTTAAAAACATGATAAACACATTCCGTTATTTAGAACATTTGTGGCACGAGTTTCGCTAATTAAAAATAATTTGTCACAACTTTCCTCTACAAATCGGAGATTATAATTTCTAACCAATTTGCAATTTTATCTATTAAAATCATAAAAATGTATAACAAATCAAACGGTAAATAAATTACTCGTATAAAATTAAATTATTTAAATTTTAAAATAATTTTTAGGTGAAAAATTAACAAAAATTTGCATTCTATGATTAATTTAACAGCACTGAGGAATAAAATCTAAAAAATCCAATAAAAAGTAAATAATTTAAAATATAACGTTAAAAGCCATAAACATACATTAAAATAACTGTGTTTAATTAAAAAAGCTTGATAAAATTAATAAAATTTAAATAATTGAAATTTTGTCTATAAATAAAATACTCCAGATATTTATTACAAAAATCACAACCAATTGTAAAACTATAAAATCAATCATTTATATTAAACAAGCGTGGGTTTTCTAAAGATCAATACCCTGGTTTTTTTATTTGGGAAAAATTTCAAATAGCCAACTGCTAATTATAACACTTTTTTAATTGCCTTGATTTAATTAAGTTTATTTATTTTTTTTTTTGATACCTTAACTTTCAAATTTATGTTTGCCAAAATTATTTATGACTGAAAAAATAAAAATAAAAATAAACTGTCATAAAATTTAGCTCCAAAATATAACAGCAACGTTTATAAAAACTAAAAAAATAAACTTTAATGTTTTTATAGCATTTATATTTTGTTTTCTTAATGTTGGGAATATAAAACTACATAAATATTTTTTATTTATATATTTCTTCTTTTTTCTCTTTGTAAGGGCTCATAAAAAA
Source organism: Lucilia cuprina (assembly GCF_022045245.1). Classification (NCBI taxonomy): domain Eukaryota; kingdom Metazoa; phylum Arthropoda; class Insecta; order Diptera; family Calliphoridae; genus Lucilia; species Lucilia cuprina. Next base: position 68,362,381 of record NC_060953.1, on the reverse strand, counting down.
ACTTGTTAATTTTTTGTTAATCAACAATAAAAAACTAAAAACGTACAAACAAATTAGCCCAAAAAAACTACAAAATTTCAACAGATTTTAAGTATTTTTAGGCTGATTTGTGTGAATTTTATTTTGTCATAAAGTATTTTATCTCTTCCTCTAATACTCCAACAAACCATCCAGTTCAGTCCAGCCTAGTTAAAGTCGAGTTATTTTCTTTTATCTGATTACAAATTAAGAGCTTATTTAAGTTGGCTTAATAAATGTGTGTGTGTGAAGTATGTATTTGGATTTAAGTTGTTTCTAATACGATACAACAATTTTATAAAAAAAAACTTCTTCAAAATGTTTTTTGTCAATTGATGATCAGAGTAAGTGTGTATGAATGTATGTATTTTTTCTCTAAAGATGATCGTTTAAGATTAGCTAAGGAAAGAGTTATTTTAGTGATTTTATTTTGGGATTTATTTTGAATTTTAGATCCGCTTTAATTAAGACGTTTTATGATTTGGATTTAATTAAGATCTTTTGGGGTTTCAGATCTTTTTGTTTTTCAGTTACTAGTTGTAAATTAGAATATATTAGAATATATATAAATTAAAAGTTAAGTTAAAAATCCGCCCTAAAAAGCTTTATATAGCTTTCGAACGCTTAAAAATGCCATAATATTTTGTATTCTTCCATCTACAAAAGCACCTTATGAAACGAGTCCCACAATAAGAGAAGTTTTTCTGAAGAAAGCTTTTGTATAAAGCTTTTCATAAGAAAGTTTACAAAACTATCTTTTATAAGAACGTTTTATAAAAAAGCTTTTTATAAAAGCTACATTTTTCAATGTGAATGATTTTTATTATCAAAAAAGCTTTTTAGAAAAACTTTTTAATTTTTTTTTTTAATATTACTTTTTTTAAATATGCCAAACGCTTTTTAACATCGAAATTTTACAAAATTTTAATTTTACAAAAAGTCATTTTATATTTTACAAAAGCCAATTAACTAAAACTTAAGGAAGTTCCCAAAAACGTATTTTAAACAAACATGAAAAATTTGCAATAATAAAAAAACAGTTCCTTGTAACAATTACAGTGGCAACAACTAACTAACAAACAAATTATTTTATTAAAAAAAAATTATATTTCATTTTTGTAATAAAAAGCTATTAACAAATTTTTGTTTTCAGCCTTCAGCACGAAAAGCGGTGGTGATAGTGATGATGTTTCTTTTACAGGCGGCCATGTGAGTTCAGTGACTGAAACGTTACTTTGGCAGTTGTTGTTAATAATAATACATACTTTTCAGTGGATGGAAGAGAGTAGTAGCAACAAATACAATTAAAAACTTTTACAGCAAAGTTACATGTTTGTGTTTTATTTTTGTTTCTTACAAACAAAAAGCCAGGGCGTCGGTGGCAATGATACAAAATTTACAATAAAATTAAAAAAAAATTTAGAGAATCCAACAACTACAAACAAGGCAATTGGCGTTACAAAATAACAAGTATGATAATAAAGACGAGTGGTAGTGGTAGTGATCGTGATAAATAGAGTTGGCGGTTACGGTAATAATTATGGTAGTGCTTGTGGTGGCAACAGTGGTGGTGGTGGTTTTTAACCCAAAAGGTGTTTAACATAAATAGCAGGCTCAATGATGGCTTCGTTTTATTACATTAAACTATGTTTTAGCCACGGTCAGGCCAACAAACCAATTCAATATCATGTACAAACTGTTAAATGTGTAAATGTGAACTTACACACTCACAACTAGCATAGAGTAACTACTAATTGCACCTGTAGTCCATTTGATATTATTTTTTTAATATTAGTGTGAGAAATTTAACTACCAATACATACGAGTATGTTTTTATTAATGCAATTGTTTATAGTAAATGTTTTTAGTTTTATTTCTATTTTTTTTTTTTTTTTTTTTGTTTTTATTGTTTGCTATTTGTGAATGTTGAACTTATTTGTTGGCTGCTCCTAACAACACGTTTTTCTAAAACAATAAAAAATATACATATATTCGGGCGTTTTCTAACCATCTATTACGCCCGTTGTTAAAAAAAAACTTTTTGAGAAAGAAACAAATTTTACAATTTTTTAAATAGTTTACGAGTTTTTGTTAAAAGGGGAAGAATGCTTCGGAAAATAGACTAAACAATAGACTAGGCTATAGACTTGACTGTAGACTAGACTATAGACTTGACTGTAGACTAGACTATAGACTTGACTATTGACTTCCTTAGCATTCATTCTAGACTATAGACTAGACTTTAGACTATAGACTAGACTATAGTCTAGACTTTAGACTATAGTCTAGACTTTAGACTATAGACTAGACTATAGACTAGACTATAGTCTAGACTATAGACTAGACTATATTCTAGACTTTTGACTAGACTATAGACTAGACTATAGACTAGACTATAGACTAGACTATAGACTAGACTATAGACTAGACTATAGACTAGACTATAGACTAGACTATAGA